>NC_139161.1:31287705-31541220 GCF_964270905.1 Leucopleurus acutus
GACTTTTCCTAGAGTTCGGGTACGTCTCTCATGTGCCAGATGCCAGGCCTCGCCTCCGGATGAAAGGCACCTAAAGAAGCTTGCCGCCTGCTGACCTTTCAGACGAGACCTCTACTGTTGTGACTACACTCACGGTAACAGGAGCCTAGCAGCCAGGGAGGCCCAGGCTTCCTCGACCATCAACCCAGGACCCCTGGCCTGCCCCTGAGTGCCCACGCCTTTCCTGACCAGAAGACCAGACTCAGGGGGGACCCGAGTCTCTTTCAAGCACCAGAAGTGGAAAGGAGGGTAAAGGGAAGCCCCACTCCCTTCACCTAGGGTGAGAAGCAGGGCTTTCCACTCAGAGACTTAAATCCCAAAAGGGGAGCAACCGGGACTCAAACGCTTCAAGTTACTTACACTTCAGGTAAGAAAACTCAACACAGGGCAGCAGCCGCCACTGACCTTCTATGTGGCAGATCTGGACGTTCTGGGTGTACGGAAGGCTTGAGATGTAGATCTTGGCACCAGACGTCTGCTTCAGAAAACTCACATACCGCCCCTGCTTGCCAATCAGCCGACCAACTAGGTGCTTCCAGAGAGAAGGAAAGACGAGAACTTAATGAGAAATCAACTCCCTGCATCCCCAAGACCTGCCTTTGTTTTATACCAGGTCAGCCTCGAACATAATATCTGTTAACACGTCAGCACTCACTTGCCAGGCACCGTTCTAAGCACTTACATTTACTCAGAGTAAATGTATGAAGCAAACTGCATGCGTTTATCACCATTTTACAGTTGAGGGAACAAACCCAGAGGGGTTAAGTAACTCGCCCAAGCTCACACAGCGACTAAGCAGCTGAACTAGGCAGTAGGGCTCCAGGCCTGGGCAGTTTCCATTTCATCCCCGACAGTGGGGCCCGTATTCAGAAGCTGCAGAGGCAGTATTTTCTCCTCCCAGATCCACACTGTGAGATGTTTCACTAGCACAAAGTTTGATTTACAAGTCGTCCACTCCTCCAAGTCTGCTCAGGTCCGAAAAAGAGGCTCGATTTGAAAATAAAAGTCTATGAAAGAGCCCTTGGGCTCCAAACTTAGCCACAACGTTAAGACGAGCCCTGAAACATTCCCCAACGACCCCACCCCGAGGAGCCGCGAGGGACATGGTCACTCCTCACCCAGAGCTGCCTGGGTGTGCCCTTTGCAACCACTGAAGGAGAAGAGGGCAGGACTGCCATCAGGGTGACCAGGGGAAGAAAGAACTCAGGGAGCCAGAACCGCAGGGCAGAGCCGCCCCCTAGACCCCGAGTTCAAACCAATCCAAGTCTCCACCTCGGTGGGAGGCTAAGAGCCTCAGGAGAATGCAGTCGGCCAATTATTTCTGAGCCCCAGAGACAGACATCAAGATCGAGCTAGTAAGATGTAAGTTAGAAAAGAAGCTAGAAACCACTTAAGCACCCTGGAACTGGGGGACTGGTGAAGTAAATTGACATTCACACAATGCATAATGCAGTTAAAATTACATTTTCAAAGAATAACTCAGAAAGCTAAATTGTTAAATATTTAAAAGCATTAATTAGAGCAACATAATCTTAGTTTTGTTTAAAAACCACAGGGTGCAAGATGAGAAGGAAATAAAAGTCTTCCCAGTCACTCTCGGGGGTGGAATTAGAGCCTGATTTTTATTTTCTTCCTACACTGCTACACTTCTCAAGCCCTCTAAGATACAAGTTTATGCTGTGCTCAATCATAAAACACACTTTGCGTCGGAGAGCACGAGAAGAGCAGCGAGGGGACTCCCGGCCGGCCCCTGCCCTCAGTCCAGTCTTGCTGCCATCTCCAAACAGATCTGAGTCCCAGGCCCCCAAGAAAAGCCCCAGAGGAGGGGAGCAGGCCTGCGAGTGGGAAGAGGATGCTCCTGAAGGCAGCCGGAGGGATCCCACTCTGCAGGAAGCTCTCTGGATCCCGGCAAAGTGGAGCGCTCCCATCCCTTCAGCCTCTGGCTCCCTGGGCGCTTCTTCCGGTTTACGGCCCCTCCCTCAGACCCCTGACCCCAGCCCGATGACGCTGCGCCTGGGGGCACCGAGAGCTCGCAGCCCTTACCTTAGGCACCTCGATCTCCCAGACGGTGAGGTCGACCTTCTTGGGATGGGAGCCTGCCTGGGCATTTTGGAAACCGTCAGGCTTCCTGAGGCCACAGCAGCTGTCCACCGAATCCATGCTGTTCCCGTCCGAACCTGCAGGGGAGGAAGCAACACGCACAGACACACAGACACCAGCCAGAGCAGTTAATAACATCCAACTTCCAAACTCGCATTCCCGGGAGGCCCCCGCCCCTTGCCCCCTCCCTCAAACTTGGCAGGTGACTGTCAACTCGCCGTCTAGAAGGCTCAGCACAGCCCCCAATGAAAGGAGGCCTGGGGGTGTAGAGACACCTAATTTTAGCCTGTCACTTACAGTCCCACTTGCTTAATTGGCAGCCGCGCCCAGCACAGCTGCTGGAGCAGAGACAAGTGGTGAACTACGAAGAGGGCGACGCTGGCCCAGGAAGGGGGGCCCACGGGGGGGAGGGGGGCCGGCAGGTCCCACGGTCTCAGCAGCTGGAAGTAGGTCCCCATGGAGACCAACCCGTCACAGCTGGTCCGCACCCTTCCAACTATGCAGCCCCTCAGACGAAGGGCCCCTGGTCCCCAAGGCCCCAGGCCTGGGCACACAGGCGGTGGCCTTCTGCCAAGCAGAGCTAGAGAGAGTCCTCCACGGCCCTTATCCCGGACAGGGTCCTGCCAGAGAAGGTGACGGAAGGAGGCCCCCCTCCCCTCTGCTTAGGCCTGACTCGTGCCGCTCCTCTGAGTGCTCTTCTGGGCCCAGGGTGGGTCTTCGACCCCCGCTCAAAACCGGAGCGAAAGTCCGGTCCCGAGAGGAGAGAGCGGGACGCGGGACTGGCTCCGACAGGGGCTGCTCCACTCCCGTGCGGGGTGTGCCAAGGGGCCCATCTCAGAAAACGGGGGCCAGACCAGCTTCAGAGAAGTGGCTCTGGCTTCAGTATGGAAGGCTCAAGTGCCAGAAGGAGCTCATTCCTCAGCGTCTACTAACTAGGTTATTTTCCACAGCGTTTCTCCAAACCCTGGACGGACACAGTCCTCTGCCGAGCAATCCACATGCTACCTGGATGCGGGGGAGGCAGGCGCTGCTGCCAGCTAAGGACGAGTCCCCGTGAAGCGACTCCTTCAGCCCCGGGGGCCCAGACGCGCTTCACGCAGGGAACACCACCCCTTCAGAGAGAAGCCTGCTTAGCCGGCCTGCTAGGACCAGAGGTGGCTGACGGGGGGCTCGGCTCGTACACGGCCCCCAGCCGCTGCCCGACGGAACAGGACGCGCCTGTCACCCCAGTGACACCTAGAGGCAGCTCCAACCACACCAGGAACTCCGGCAAGGCCGGCTCCACTCAGCTGGGTGGTCCCTGGGCCACTCTAAGCTTCGACTTCCTCGCGCCCAAGGCAAGGCTACTGCGGGAGAATGCTGGAAGGCTCGAGCCTGGAGCCGGGCACAGCCAGTGCTCAGTGGGTGGCTCCACCACGCTCCCACCTGCCATGCCCACGCCTCCCCGCTCACCACTCTCTCCCCTGCAGCCTGGACACATCTGAGTAGCTACTACAATCAAACTGGAGTCAGCATGGTGAGGCTGAGGGGCAAGAGGCAAAGGGAAACTCCTTTATTCCTAGAAGATTTTCACCCATTTTAAGATGCTTTAAAACAATTTTAAAGCATTTTAACATCCCTGAAGTTGGGTGCATCTTACGGTCTCTGGCTTCCTGCACTCATGAGCAGCAGCATTTCTTTCTTCTTTTGGAGGTACACACAAAACAGCAGCGTCTTAACAACAGCATCTTACAGGTGACAACCTGTAGCGTGTGGTACACACCAGA
Organism: Leucopleurus acutus; assembly: GCF_964270905.1. Taxonomy (NCBI): domain Eukaryota; kingdom Metazoa; phylum Chordata; class Mammalia; order Artiodactyla; family Delphinidae; genus Leucopleurus; species Leucopleurus acutus. Next base: position 31,291,611 of record NC_139161.1, read on the forward strand.
TGCTGCCGAAAGCAGTAATATTCCCAAGAGTCCCGACCTTCCTGGAGCCGCGACGGTAGGGAGTGGCTCCAGGACAAGCAAGCTGGATACCCACAGAGGGAATCCATGGCCTCTTTCCGTGAGATCAATGAAAATACCCCAGGGAAGCTGCAAAACCGGGGACAGGAGCTGCTGACCTGTCTACGCTGGGGTCAGCACTCGAAAAACCCAGTGGACACTTCGTTACCAAAGTGCCCCTTTCCCGGGGGTGGAACTGCAGCTGCACAGAAAGGAAATGGCTGAGGTTCTCTGCGAAGGAATAGGTGACAGCAACACGCAGGGAGGAGTGAGCCTCCCGCAAGGATTCAAGGCTGTGGCCATTCTCTGGGCACTTACCCCGAAAGAGCTTCTGGAGAAGGAAAGCAGGCGAAGACATGGGAACAAGCACATGATTAAAAGGAAATAAACCATAAAAAAAAGCTTACCCATCCTTGGTACTCAAGGGAATTAAAGCTGAGGAGGCCTCTCCTTTTTAGAAAAAAAGCTACTACGAGGTTAGCGTTTAAGAGAGAGCCACACTCAGGTTAATGGGTGAACCCAACTTTGAGCTGGTTCCTTCGGAAGGACTGGGAAGGGTCCCCTGGCTGACGAACCAAGTTACAGTTGCCGTGGCTTTGGGGTTCAGGGCAGCTTAACTTCTCAGTTACCCACCAGCTCTATGCTGTACCCCGACTTTCTGCAGGCCGGCTGGGACACAGCATTGGAGAGCGTCATTACTTGCACAAGGAGCAGAGGCAGGCCGGCTGCCTTTCCCGACCAAATAAAGGGAGACCCCTGGTCCTCTGAGGGACACCCCAGGCCCTCCTACCTCCCGAATGATCTGCTTCCGCACCCATGGTCCATCCATCCTCAGCCCCCAGGTCCGACAGCTCCCCTTTCAGCACCCCGTTGCTGAAGGGCACAGTACTTTCTGGCAGCAGCGGGGTGGCAGCCTTGTCCCTGGGGCTGGAGGTGGTCTCGGTACAAGAGTCTTCGAGCCCCGAAGTGCTGACAGAATCTGAGCACTGCCCAGAGGAGGCCACGGAGGGGACACCCTGGCCGTTGCTGGACACGCAGGTGACACAAGCGGCATCTTCTGCCAGGATGCTTGCCTCGTCCAGTGACTCTCCAAGGGAGGCAGCCGGTGGAGGGCAGGGGGCCAGGGAGACGTGGTGCGCGGAGTTCTTTGGCTTCCTGTCCTTGGTGGGGCTGGACAGGGGGCTGGTCAGGCAGCTCACGTACGTCTTTGGTGGGGGCAGATCCTCTGCCAGCAGGTCTGCGGAGGGGAAGGCGGCGTCCACCGGGCCCGTGGCTGCCCCCGCTGCGGCCAGAGCAGGCTCCGCGGCATCCTGGCCCAGGGCAGCTCTCTGGTGGGCTCGGGCACAGCTCTCCTCCTTCGGCCCTTGGAGCTGAGCGGCCGAGGCCTGGTGCACCCGACCCGCGATCCTGCCCATCGTGGTGCTCAGCACCTCCTCGGTGGCCTCCAGGATCACTTTGGAGATGATCTGGAAGGCAGCCTGCTCGACCTTCTCGTTTCTGTCCAAGGTCTCTTCCTTGCCCAGCTCCCGGCTGAAGTCTCCGTCCCAGCCTCTGCTCCCCCTGACCCGGGGCGCTGGTGTCTCATCTGGCGTTGCCAGCTCCGAGTGGGCCGACTCCACGAAGCTACTCAGCAACTTCCCCACGGGGTCCTCGTCCACCGCCAGCAGGCTGCTCCCCTTCTCTCCCCCTCCTCCCAAGGGAGCCAGGCTGGGGGCTCTGCTGCTCGGCAACTCGGGGCCCTGCTCCCGGGACACGGGACCTTCTTCCGGCACGTTTTCTCCCGTCACCACGTCACCTGTGCCTTCGGCACCACCCGTCTCCCTGGTCTTCTCCCCAGGGTCCACCTTCTCTGCGGGGGCTGCAGACTGGCCCTGCCGGCGCCGCCCTGCCGGCCTGCCCATCACGGTCTCTCGATTACACACCTCAGCTGCTTCGTGGGGGAACGGAACGCCTTTTGGGGACGGCAGGGGACACTCTAGAGGAGCACACTTGGCTTCGTCACCCGTCAGAGCGAGCTCCACCCTTGCACTGTCCTCTTTGCGTGGTCCTGGTGGAAACCCCGTGTCCGTGGTGTTGGGAAGGCCGCCCGAGGACTCTGATTGCCGGTAGGCCGGGTGTGCCCGCAGCAGGGCCGGCGGCTCCACAGGGGGCTTGCTGGCGGTGGGGAGCTCCCTCTCCGGCGGCTGGGCGGCACCAGGGGGCGGGGCCGCTGCTCCAGGACAGGGGTCCTCCACGGGGAGCGCGTCCTCCGTGGCAGGGCCAGCCCTCAGCTTCACAGCGCTGGCGCCCATCTGTTTGTTGTGGCTGCTGAGGTGCTCTTTTTTACGAGAGAAAAACCACCACCAGCCGAGGAGCGCCAGCACTCCAGGCAGTGCCAAGGGGAAAAGTGAGCGGAACTGGATCGCCATCCTGGAGGCCTGAAGTAACTATACCTGCGAGAACAGGAGAGAAAAGGGGATGCTGTGAGAGCCAGGTAAGAGGATCCTGATACGACTGCACAGCAAAGACAAACAGGTTACGGCAGAGCCTTTGCTCCCCCACTTTCCCTGACCCCAGAAGGAGCATCCCTCCCTCTCGGCACGCCCAAGACTCTGGGTGATCCTTGGAGGTGGGTCGGCAGGAAGACACACCTCCCCCACTTCTGCCCCCTCATCCATGCACACTCCCTTGAAACAAGCTGAGCCTTCTCTTGAAACCAAATCCCTTCCTGCATCACTTTTTTTTTTTTTTTGCGGTACGCGGGCCTCTCACTGTTGTGGCCTCTCCCATTGCGGAGCACAGGTTCCAGATGCGCAGGCTCAGCGGCCATAGCTCACGGGCCCAGCCGGTCCGCGGCATGTGGGATCCTCCCGGACCGGGGCACGAACCCGCGTCCCCTGCATCGGCAGGCAGACTCAACCACTGCGCCACCGGGGAAGCCCTTGCATCACTTCTTGATGCCAAATTCTCCCTATGTTCCCCCAAGGGACTAGTTATGTTTAGTGCTTTAGTTCTCTAAACTCCCAGAGCACTTATCTATCCAGGTGGTGTTGGAGCATTTTTAAACACCAATGGAATCCACATGTACATGTCCCTCGCGTGCACCCCCAAAATCATGAGTCAGTGAAATAGTAGTTACGCAGCAGTAAAGTCAGAACAGAGGATGAGTAAGATTTTTAAAAGGATAGGGGAGGACTTCCCTGGTGGCACAGTGGTTAAGAATCTGCCTGCCAATGCAGGGGACAAAGGTTCGATCCCTGGTCCGGGAAGATCCCACATGCCGCGGAGCAACTAAGCCCGTGCGCCACAACTACTGAGCTCACGTACTGCAACTACTGAAGCCGGCACACCTAGAGCCTGTGCTCTGCAACAAGGGAAGCCACTGCAATGAGAAGCCCGCGCACCACAACAGAGTAGCCCCCGCTCGCCGCAACTAGAGAAAGCCCACACGCAGCAACGAAGACACAACGCAGCCGCCCCAGAAAAAGGATAGGGGATACTCCAAGGTGAGGGACCAGTAAAACACACAGTGGCGTGGAGATAGGGTCATGTTTGAGAGTCAAGTCGTTTACTGGGCTCGATGAGGGTCCTGCACCCGCTGCAGAGTCTGGACTTTTTCCTGTAGACAACAGAGAACCAGCTTTGGTCTGCAAGGCACACACACCAAACTGTGTCTCTAGCTTATTCTGGGTGCAGGACAAAGAGTATTAAGCGAAAGAAAGCTGAAGACCTAGAGTCCGTTAGATCCAGGTAAGCAGAAATAAGAGCCCAGAGGAAGGCGGGAGACACGTAAAGGAGACAGGGAACTGTTTTCTTCACCTGTAAGGTGGGGACACACCTTGTAAAGGATGGCTGGTATAAGATCACTTGAGATACGTGTTAATCCTTGTAAAGCAGGTTAGCTCTCATTAGAGGTATGTGACAAACTTATTCTAGAACACACACTTGTATCCTCTGCCTCCCATACAGCAAATTTTATTGTCTGCAAAAACTGTAAGTCTTCTTAAAACCAAAAATCCTCCACTGATATGGTGAATTACTCCTTAATTGGGTTTGTGCTTTGTTGCAGAGATGAATGTAAATGCTTTAACAACTCTTATTTACTTATATCAGTGTTCAATTTACTTCTATCAATGTTCTCGGGAAAAACCAGAGCAGAGTTCCCCAGGTGGTTCTAATGTTCAACCGAGGCAAAAAAAAGTTCAACCACTGCACACACACACACAAAAAAGTCCTGGAGACTCTGCTTCTCAGAGTGCAGTTTATGGACCAGAAGCACTGAGCATCACCTGAGAAACTGCTCTAAATACAGTATCTCAGCTCTACCCCAGACCATTTAACAAGACCAGCAAAGGACTCACGAGCAACATGACAGCTTGTGAAGGAATCCAGGAAAAGTGTTCTGCTCCAAAGTTAGGGGGTCGGGGAGGGGTGGGAGGGGTCATCTCCAGAAACTCCTTCATCTGTAAAAATAAACCTTCTTGCTAATACCTGAAGATGAAGCAATGGAATTGGAAAATACAAAGCAGAGTTAAACAATGGCCAGGGCTCAGAAGACTATATTAATCCCTTCAGGCACAAAACTCCAATGATGCTACCTTAGAGCTTCAAATTCAAACACGGAACCTCACTAGATGCTTTCCCTTGCATTGCTTAATCCTCAACCACCAGGTGTGCAATATGTATTACCATCCTAAAGGTTAAAATAACTCCAGGTCACACAGCCAAGAGGTTGAACTCACGTTCTACTCCACATTAAATCTAGAACCCACTTTAATGAGTCTGTGCAGACGAGGCATTGTACAGGCCAAGGAAAGGAGAAGTTTGTACCCCTCTTAAAACTTGATGGCCCAATTTTTTGACCCACCTCCTCAAGTAATGGAAATAAGAACAAAAATAAACAAATGGGACCTAATGAAACTTAGAGGTTTTTCACAGCAAAGGAAACCATAAACAAGACGAAAAGACAACCCTCAGAATGGGAGAAAATATTTGCAAATGAATCAATGGATAAAGGATTAATCTCCAAAATATACCAACAGCTCATGCAGCTCAATATCAAAACAACAAATAACTCAATCAAAAAATGGGCAGAAGACCTAAATAGACGTTTCTCCAAAGAAGACATACAGATGGCCAAGAGGCACATGAAAAGATGCTCAACATCACTAATTATTAGAGAATGCAAATCAAAACTACAATGAGGGGGCTTCCCTGGTGGCGCAGTGGTTGAGAGTCCGCCTGCCAATGCAGGGGACACGGATTTGTGCCCGGGTCCGGGAGGATCCCACATGCCGCGGAGCGGCTGGGCCCGTGAGCCACAGCCGCTGAGCCTGCACGTCCGGAGCCTGTGCTCCGCAACGGGAGAGGCCGCAGCAGTGAGAGGCCCGCGTACCGCCAAAAAAAACTACAATGAGGTATCACCTCACACCGGTCAAAATGGCCATCACCAAAATATCTACAAACAATAAATGCTGGAGAGGGTGTGGAGAAAAGGGAACCCTCTTGCACTGTTGGTGGGAATGTAAATTGATACAGCCACTATGGAGAACAGTATGGAGGTTCCTTAAAAAACTAAAAATAGAACTACCATATGACCCAGCAATCCCACTACTGGGCATATACCCTGAGTAAACCATAATTCAAAAAGACACATGCACCCCAATGTTCACTGCAGCACTAATTACAGGTCATGGAAGCAACCTAAATGCCCATCGACAGATGAATGGATAAAGAAGATGTGGTACATATACATACAATGGAATACTACTCAACCATAAAAAGGAACGAAATTGGGTCATTTGTAGAGACGTGGGTGGACCTAGAGACTGTCATACAGAGTGAAGTAAGTCAGAAAGAGAAAAACAAATATCGTATATTAATGCATATATGTGGAATCTAGAAAAATGGTACAGATGAACCTGTTTGCAAGGCAGAAATTGAGACACAGATGTAGGGAACCAATGTATGGACACCAAGGGGGGAAAGGAGCAGGGTGGCATGAATTGGGAGATTGGGACTGACATATATACATTATTATGTATAAAACAGATAACTAATGAGGACCTGCTATATATAGCACAGGGAACTTGACTCCTCTTTGCTGTACAGCAGAAACTAACACAACACTCTAAAACAACTATACCCCAATTAAAAAAAAAACAAAACACCTTGATGACCCTACCCTATGACCCAAAAATCCCACACCTGGAATCTTTCCTTAAAAAAAAATACCACAGGCAGAGGTCTATATAAGAGTGCTCACTGGGGTACCATTTGAAACAAGATTCAAAGCAACGGCTGCTATATCTATTGTAGACTCCATGGTCATACCAGTTTTGGAAAATGAAGCTGATTCTCCTGTACTGACATGGAAAACTTGCCATGATACAGAAAATAAAAGCGGTAGACCACTGTGGGTACGTGATGTCTATGTCCACATAATCCCGTGGAAAAACTGGGAAAGATCCAGGCCAAGCCTTTCAGCTGTGGAAGAGGGGAAGGTTTGTACATTGATCTTGTATCCTACAAACCTTCCCAAACTTGTTTTTTTCCTTATCTGCAAATAGGGACAGTCTTCCCTTTTTCCTTTTGGAAAGAGAGAGTTTTAAATTTCTTTAACAGAGATCCTCCAACTTGGCTGCCCACCAGCATCACTTGGGAGGCTTTTAAACTCTCACAGTGGTACCCAGAACAATTGCATCAGAACCTGAGGGTGAAACCTGTGCATCGGGTTTGTTTTTTTTTTCCACTGTGCAGTCAAGTTGGGGAAGTCACTGTTCTGTAACAACCTGCACACACCCGCAGAAAGGTGGTGGCAGATTATGGAGATCCGCTTTCTGTTCAACGTCCTTCACATAAAAATAAATAAATAAATAAAATGAAATTTGAGAAGGAAAAGAGGTTACGGGGGACGGGCACACTCAGGATAAGGCCCATTATCAGGAAATCAAGTCCCACCCAACAGATCACGTGCCACAGGAAGTGGGGCTGGGGTCTGAACACAGGTTTTCTTCTCGTCAGTAAAGTTATATTCTAATTCCTTATTATTCTAATCCCATTTCAGCAGGGCTTATGGCTGTGATTCCCATAGTATTCTAGCAATTCTCTGCTCTCAGGTAAAAGATTAAATGGAATGGGATGGAGAGAAAGAAAAAGAATCCTATGTCTTAACTACCCATAGGGGGCAGTCTCCTCACTTTACACACCAAGGACCCAAGGCCACAGACTTACATTGGGTGTGTGTGTGTGTGTGTGTGTGTGTGTGTGTGTGTGTGTGTGTGTGTGTGTGTGTGTGTGTGTGTGTAAGGGGGGAGTTGCTACCAAGACATAAACTGCTTCTCAAAATAGCTGGAAGAAGCCCCCCCTTTGGAAGTAAAAGCCCATCACAGGGGTCTGCTCTCCAGCAGGTGTCCCCATCCAACCCCCAGGACCTCAGAAGCTGGCTACACTACAGTAAGGCAGAGGCCCAACACAAACCACCAGTCTAGCTCTGGTTCTGCACTCCACGAGGTCCACACCGCGACCCAGACCACAGCCCACCACGCCCCTGGCCTCCCCTGCGGCCTCATCAGTTCCGTTCCCAGCCCTAGTTCAGATTGAACGCACAGAACCAGCCGCCTGGGGCCATGACACGTGTTCCCTGCCTGCTGCTCTGTAGCCCAGGGACACCGCTGCCACCTGCCCACCTAACCCTGCCAGCCGAGCTCGGTCCCCAAGAGACTGAGGCACAAGCCCCCGGATCCACCATCTATAGCCCCCCCACCGCCCCCCAACAGGCTACTCAGCTAATGACAGCTCAGGAGACACTTTCTGCATTTCCAAGCCAGACAAATACCCCGTTGTTGTGCCAGAAGGGCCTCAGAGAAGGGGGGTGATGCTGCCACCGTGAAGCAGTGTCAGCCACCCCACAGGACCCTGAATGTCCCACCTGATCCCAGTGGCCACCACTCACCCCAGGGACTAGAGCTGGGGCACCAGGAGCCGCTGCTTCTACGTGGGGAGCAGCAGTGGCCCCTCTTATCCACGTCCACAGGGACAGGAACCGCCCGACAGGGAGAGCTCCAGGCGCTTGAGAAAAGAAGTATGAGATCCCCAGAAAGAAGGGGAACACAGGGCTCCTTTACTTTTTCCCAGCAACCAGGGGGCTGTGAATAGCCTCAGGAGCCAGCTCCACCCAGAACAGAGCCAGGAGCCGCCGGGGTCAGCAGACACCCCACCCAAAGGCGGCGGGGTCAGGAGGCTAGTGGGTTTCACCAAGGGCGCGGCGGCCTGGGGGCACCTCACGGGGAGCCCCACTTCTCACCAGTCAAGGAAAGTCCCTCACTTCCTCGGCCCTTCAACTTCGAAGGGCCCTACCTGAGCCAATTCACTCAGACAGACTTGCGCATCGGTAAGGCACTGTTTTCCCTGCTCCACCCGGTCTGATAGGCCTGGACAGGGGGTGCAGGATGCACCCGCCTTCCCTGAACCCTGAAGGGGCTGCCTTCACGCACACACACAGCGGCAGCCCTCACGAGGCCCGCTGCTACCTTCCTTCTCTGGGCACAGACTCATGTATGAGCTGCTCTCTTTGCCCTGGTTTTGTGTGCATGTGGTTTTTTTTTTTTTCTTTTTTAAACCTGAACCTCTGAAGAGGTTTGTAGTGGCATTTAACACTGGAGGTCTAACGGCCTTCACACTCGCTCACTAATGAAGATGGCCTCCTCCCCCAGGGCCTCCCACCCCAGGCCCAGGACACTCAGGCGCAGGAAAAACCTTGCAGAAGAATGCAGAGCCGGCCCTAGCACTGGTGGGGAGGAGACCTGGCTATTTTGAATCTGGCTGCCTGCTTATTTTTAGCAGGTCCATTTGCTGGGAAATAGATGCAGGCTGGCTGGCCGCCCAGTGGTCACACAGAGCTCAACGCAGGCACGTGCCACAGCCCCACAAGGCTGTAGCATTCACCTGGGTCAGTCCAGGTTCTAAGAAGACGTCTTCCTTCTCCCGGAGGAGCAGGCAGCTTCTCAGAACAGCTTACCTCCGGAGAAGTAATGGTCTCACTCCCAAGCGTGATGACCAGTGCAGTCACTGCAGTCTAGAGCCTTCTGCTAAGTAAGAAGGCAGATCTTTGCGAGATTTACTAAACAAGAAAACAAAGAGTGTTGGTTCCATTAAATCAATTTGGCTGTGGTTATTGTGGGAAAAGAGCTGCGTGTGATTAATGATGGGGGGAAAGAAATCGACCCTAAAACAAGAGCTTAGGGGGTCAAGAGCCTTACAAGTCCAGTGTGGGCTTGGGCCTGGCCGGTGAAGCCAGATCTACTCTATGATCCGGGTCTTAGTTGCGGCATGCATGCGGGATCCAGTTCCCCGACCAGGGATCGAACCCAGGCCCCCTACAATGGGAGCACAGAGTCCTACCAGCGGGTCACCAGGGAAGTCCCTACTCTGTGTTCTGAGTGGGCTTTTAAACACTCTCCAAGAAATCTGGACATTTCTTCCATTATTCCAGCATTACATGTTCACTTTTGCTGAAGACGGTCCCTGGGTGTTCACCAACAGGGGGCGCAAGACAGCCCATCTCTGGAGTGTCCAGCACATCAAATTCTTGCTAAGGGGCTTCCCCTCTTGAAGGGGGCCTTCCAAGGACAGGGAACAGCTACATGACTCAGAACCTAAAGCCTAGCACTGCTGCCACTGCATTCAGAGAATAACGGCAGGCTGCTGGCTAGGCCCATGTCGTCCCCCACCTGCCCCCCCACCCCAGAGGAAGGCCACATACACAGAGGTCTTTACAAGACTCCAAGGGTGTCTCTGGGTTTGTATAGGGTGCATTTACCCAATTCCTCATCAGGTTGAGCTTCCGCACATACAAATACGTTTAAGTCGCTGCAAGAAAACGCTTCTGGCCGCCAGAAGCTCACAATCCGGATGGAGGAATCTCTCTGTCTCTCACACACAGATGACCAAGCTGAGCCTGACTTTGGAAGTGGGCAAAGAGAACACAAGGAGGCTGTCTCAAGGAAGGCCATGACTTCCTTAGGCTGTAATGGTGGGCTAACAGCATAAACTAAGGTTCTAAACCCAAGATGCCTTGGGGGTGGAGCGGGCAGCAGGGTAGAGCAGGATGAGTCCGGGAGCTGGAGCCGAATCGCTGGCAGGGCCGGACAAATGGTGTTTGACCTCTACTGTCAGGACAACGGGAAGAAGCCGTGGCAGCTGTGGCACGGCCAAAGCAGAGCAGGTCGCAAGAGGCAAAGGCCTGAGCCGCCCCCGAGGGGGGACTGCAGTCCAGGACTGGTGGCCACTTAAGGCACAGGGGGCCCCTGAGCACTGGAAACGTGACCAGTGTGACTGGGGGACTGAATCTTAAAGTTTATTGGATGTTAATGTAAATGTAAACAGCCACATGCAGCTGGTGGCTACCTAGTGGACAGCGCAGTGCTAGGTGGTGTCCCCGAAGACCTGAAGGAAACACAAGGGCTGGATAAATGCTGCAACGGCCAGCGCCTACCTTGCTGAGCAGAGCATGGTCCTGCCCCTGGGGGTGGGGGACGATGGTGAGCTGGGCCACTGACCCTCAGCAGCATGGCTGGGGCCCAGGAATCACAGCGCTGGGGCCATGCCTCAGGCGGCTGGTCTCGCCCAGCCCGTGTTCACAGGGTTGTTACCTTCATCCTTAGGGGGCCTGGATGGGCTGTGACGCATGTTGGCACCCTAAAGACTCCAAATTAGCTCACAGTGAGGACTGTCCCCCACACCCTCCATTGTGATGGCCCAGCACAGCGGCCAGGGGAGCTAGACCAACCACACTGCCCGTTCTGGGTGGACCAGCTGTCCCACAAAAGTCACGGAACACTTCCAGTCTGCTTTCCAGGAGACCAGAGGCTTCGCCCAGTAACATCTGGGTGGGAGAACCTGCTCACTGAAGCCTCCTCCAACCAAAGCGGAAACTCGGGGTCCAGTACCTGAGCTCCAGGTAAGAAGAGTCAGAAGCAAAAAAATCCCATCTGGACATGGTCTCAAATTAAGAGCTCTTCCTCCTCCAGCTCAATTGAAAATTAAACTTCCACTTAGGAAAACTCGAGAAATCAGGGACCCACGCAGGGTTAACTGCCCAACCTCTCTCCTCCTCCTCTGACCAAACCCACAGCCATCCAGTCTCACCAGGCTTCAGATGATATGGGAAAATCAGCATCTCCTACAAAGGACTTCCCATTGCTTCCCTTGGGGGTAGAGATGTGGTTCTTAAAAACGTGAACAACTATGTCACATCCATCCTGCCCCTTATCCCTGGCTCCTGGCAACCTTCCTGCTTTACAAGTGAATTCTGACAGGTTTCTGAGGACAATGATAGAGCAGGGGCCAGGAAACTGTTCCCAGGCACATGGAGTTCCCACCCATGACCACAGAACACAAGACTGCCCAAAAGGTATGCAGGTGTGCTCTGACAACACGCTCACCTGAAAGCTAATAAGGACGGCATGTGCCTTCAGAAGGAATCAGAAAAGATGCTGCTATGAGGCAAAAGACCCTTCCCACCACCAGCTCGGGTGGGAAAAGCAAAGAGGTAAGACAACGGCTTTCCAAATGGCAGACAGTGCAATATGACCAACTCAGAAATCCCATAAAGGCACATAACGTAATTTCTACTCAACAAACGTTCATCGGTACCAACAGCGTACAAAGCTCGGTGCGACACAGACAGGAATCAACAAACGCGCTGCCCTCTTTCAAGACTTTCAATTTCTTTGGGGGCAAAACCCCCCAATGACCTCTTCTCCAGTGGGCCTGGTACTGCCACCCTCTGCCACAGCCCAAAAGTCAGGCAAACGTCCTGGCTGGGCAAGGGGGCGGGGGTAGGAATCAGGCTGCCAGACACCCCAAATTAGGATGTTCTAGTGTCCTGGGGTGAGAGACGAAAGGACGTTAGCCTTAATGGCAGTGCCATGGGAGCCAAGGGGGCTGGGGTGCCCCCTTCAGCATGCAGACTTTCATTCTCACCACGACTTGGTACCCAGGTCCAGATCCCCTCTCATTTCAACTACTACTGAAGTAAAGCCCGGCCTTTTGCTGGTGTGGCAGAAGGGACCCGGGGGCCTGGTTGTCTCTGCCGTCTTTCCACCAAACCTCAGCCTTCAGCTGCACAGCTCCGACCCCTGCCTTCAAAGGGGCTTGTCCCTGGGCACAGATCAGCGTGCTTCTGGTTGGCTGCCCACCCTCGCACACTTTCTCACCAAGACGAGGGAGTAAAACAAGAAAGGAGAGGGCACCAATCCAGGAAGCAACACAAGAGAAGGGGAGAAGGAAGTCCCAGGATGCAGGGCAAGCGGAGCCAGGGGACCGGGGATGCTTCCCAGGAGCGACTCGGAACTGCTGAGTCTGCAGTAAGTTTAAGCACGAGAGGAGCTTCCCGAGAGGAGCTTCCGGGCAATCGACCCGCAGTGGCCAAGGCCCAGGGGTGAGTCAGAGAACTGGTGAGACATACAAAGAAACCAAGCTAAGGAAACAAAGGAAATTAACTAGGAGAAGAGAAGGGAGGGGGAAGACAAGAAAGGAAATAGGATTGCAGCCATAGCAATTTTTAGATCACAACACTGTCATGTGACCAAATGTTGGGTTACCTCTATACTGAGAGGATGAGGGGGGAAAAAGTGGAGGAATGGGCCAAGTCCTTATCTTGCAGAGCAGAAAAACAAAACAGATAATATTTTTAAAAAGGAAGGAAGGAAAAAAAGGAGTAGTATACTATTTAGAAATACAGTCAGCCCTCCCTATCTATGGACGCAGAACCCGAGGACAGAGACTGCAAGGGATTTGAGCATCCGCAGATTTTGGTTATCTGCGGGGGTCCTGGAACAAATGCCCCAGGAGACCAAGAGTCAACTGTGTAGAGGTAAATGGCAGGGAGGACGGCTGCCTCTAGGAGAGAACAGGACAGGATGGGGAAGCACTCCAAGCAAAGGGCTGTTCTTTCAAAGCTTAACAGAGTCAAAAGTCAAATCTGTCTACAAGCAACGCTTTGACAGAAAATTAATACATTCTTAAGTATTACCTACAATGGACGCTCTACTACCATACAACTTTATGTTTCTTGTTAACCATTATAACAAATATGTATTAGTGCCAATTCATCTTTTTTTTTTTTTTTTTACGGTACACGGGCCTCTCACTGCTCTGGCCTCTCTGTTGCGGAGCACAGGCTCCGGACGCGCAGGCTCAGCGGCCATGGCTCACGGGCCCAGCCGCTCCGCGGCATGTGGGATCTCCCCGGACCAGGGCACGAACCCATGTCCCCTGCATCAGCAGGCGGACTCTCAACCACTGAGCCACCAGGGAAGCCCCCAGTTCATCTATGCACAAACTTATACTGCTTTATTTTCCCATAATAACTGATACCAACCTTCCTTCAGAAAACCCCCAACTGCCGCGCTGACATAGAGTAACACTCAGAAAGAGAACATGCTTACTGACAGCTAGACCCTTTCAGAGACAAGGCGTATGATCCCCCCACCCCGGTGAGGTCACACCAGCATCAGGCAGCAGAACCCCCCAGGGCTAGCCATTTAATAAAGATTTTAATACCCACAGCGAGCCAGGTTCCACTGGGGTTGGGGGCAGGGAGGTGGGGGAGCCCTCCGGAAGCAAAGGTGGAAGGAGGGGTAGGGAGTCACATTTCAGATGAGATAATACCGCAAAGAAGCCGGAACCTGCAGCCTCTCTCAACAGATTCAGACAGCTGAGCCCTAGGCATCCCCTGCACGTAATGAATTAACCATACTCCTGTGCATCCAGAATGGTACTAGTTGGGAGAGTTGAGAAAGCCAATCACTTTCTGTGTTGCGTAGATTAAACGAGGAACCCAGGCTGACGAAGGCTGGATCAAGTGTGCCTGGGAGAGGGGGAGCTTTAGACAGAATGGTCAGGGAAGGTCTCTCTGCAGAGGTGGCAGGAGAGTGAACAGCAAGGAGCGGCTCTGCCAAGATCCTGAGAGGACAGGGAAAGGAGAGGGGGAGAAGGCTCCAGCGGGGAGAAGACGTGCCAGCAACCTAAGGCAGGAACAAGCCTGGCTGACTCAAGAGACAGCAAGAAGGGGAGGCAAAGACGAGGCTGGAGGGCCGCTGCCAGAGAAACTGCTCCTCAGCATCGCTGCGCAGAAGCCATGCTGAAGGTTAAGAACCTGGAAGACCAGGTTCACCCAACTCCCTCCAGAGAGGGGGACCGACTTGCCCGAAAAGCCAGGGGACTGTAGTTTCTGAATGAACAGAAGTTGACTGCAGCGTCCGCTCCAGGACAGAGTGCCTCTGTGGCTGGTAGCATGGCGGGCACGTACTGTGTGAGCCAACAGAGGTTCGCTCTGAGTTCTCAGCGAATGCATCTGCCAGGAAGCCCTGAGGTCACTAGCCCTGGAGGACCGCAGCTAAGCCCTCACCCACAGTGCCTCCACACCCTCAAGTGCATCTGTCCCAATAAGGTGGCCCAGCCCCCCTCCGGGGGTGGGGGTGGGGTTGCAGATGGAGGACAGAGACAGACAGACAGACACACAGAAGTCCCTGCCACTTCTTTGAATCGGACTTTGCGAAAACAACCTTGTTCTCCAGCCAACGTAAACCATAGGCAACAGAGGACCTTATATGGCTCTAAGCTTTCTTAATCAGAAACAAGAGAGATGGGCTGGAGCTGGCAGCTCCAAGTTAGAGGAAAGAAGGGACAAGAAAGGGGGGAGAACGGAGGGCAGCGAGGAACAAAACTTGTTTGTCAAACCCCTTTTTCGTATCTCTTCAGCCTCAGTGGCTTCCCAGTAAGAATTCCTGCTGAAGGGCATGGGTTTGTCTTCTCTTGTGGTTTTATTTTGGCTTAAGTCAGAGGATGCCAGTTATGAGGCTGCCGCGGATTCACAGTTTTACAGAGTTTTTAGTGGCCTGTCCTCAGGCTGGATGACTTCCCACGAAGACAGAACTAATGTGATTTCCTGAGAGATCGGCTGCTGGGTCGTCCTTCCCTAGGACAGCAATCCTGACCTAGGAGTGCCGGCTCACTGGGCTGCCTCGGTCACATGCCTGCCTGGCCCGGGAGGCAGGGGTGGGTCCTTGCCACAGGTCCAGATAGAAAAAGCAGCCCAGGGACCTCTTAAGTGACCGCACACACATACACACCCCCCATGACAGTCTCTAGGGTGGCTTTATTCTCCTTCCTCCCCTGATTAGGAGAGGCAGCAGCTCTGGCACCAGGACCTGCCCCGTACACTGAAGCCACATGCACTTGGCCCTCCTAAAGGATACCACCTGCTAAAAATAGCATGATAGCACATGCTTGGCTGGGCGGGCCTCACCAAAGTCAAAGGACAAAGCAAGGAGGTTAGTCTCAGCATGGCCTCTCCTCACTAGAGACAGAGCTCACGCCCATCCCAGTGCAGCTCAGGGCAAGCCACTCCCATCTCTCAGGAGGGGCAGGAAGGGGGAGGGGCAGGAGATCTGTCTTCCCAGCCAAGGCCGGAGGGAAGGGGGGGGCAGGGCAGCGTGCTGAGAGCTGAGGGCTGGGTTTGAAGGGATCCTGCTGCCTGCTCCAACACGGAGCAAGCCAAGCTACTCTCAGGCGATGGCCTGTTGAGGCCAGGGGATGGTCTCGAAACCCTGTGTGAGGTCTGACAGGCCACACTATTACTAGCCAGGGAATGAGTGACTTCAAGGCTGCCTTTTCAACCAGGTGATCAAACTAAGCCAGAGTCTTGAGAGCCGTTTTCCAGGCCCTAAGGCATGGTTATGCAGCTCCAAGGCACTGGACGGTTGCACAATTCTGATAAAACACTTGCCTTAAAGATCCTTAACTTCTGTTTCCTGTAAAATGATAACATCCAAAGAAATGGGATACAAATACCTCCCTCCTAGGGCTGAATGAGGCTGTAATGACCTAACAGTCTGACTCAGTTTGTGGGATTTTATTCTTTTAAAAACCCAGTTTCACTTTCTGGATGAGGATGGAGGGCTAATGGGGCAGTTAACAAGAAACAGCCTCTAAGCAGGGAGCTAGAGATACTGAACCCTGATCTAAGCCCCAAGACAGCCCAGTCCTGTGCCCTAGGATCAGCTTACCTTCCCTAGGGCCTCTGTTTCCACATACACAAACTAGAAATTCTTTTTTTTTAAATTAATTAATTTATCTTTGGCTGCATTGGGTCTTCATTGCTGCGCACGGGCTTTCTCTAGTTGCTACTCTTCATTGTGGTGCGTGGGCTTCTCATTGCAGTGGCTTCTCTGGTTGCGGAGCACGGGCTCTAGGCGCGAGGGCTTTAGTAGTTGTGCCTCGTGGGGTCAGCAGTTGTGGCTCGTGGGCTCTAGAGTGCAGGCTCAGTAGTTGTGGCACACGGGCTTAGCTGCTTCTCAGCATGTGGGATCTTCCCAGACCAGGGCTCGAACCCGGTCCCCTGCATTGACAGGCAGATTCGTAACCACTGTGCCACCAGGCAAGTCCACAAACTAGGAATTCTTAACCTCATAGGATTGAGAGAGAATAAAAAGGGAATAACGTGCAAAAACCCTGCCAAATTATCAGGTATACGGTAGGTACTCAGTAAGTGTCTGTTATGCATCTTCTGCTGTTGGGGCCCAAAAAAAGAGTTCACATTATATGCCAAAGGCCAGTCTAGTAGGGTTCAAACTAAGCACACCCAGGACTAGATGAGGGGCATCTGGAAATAGAGCGCACTCCCCAGAGCCGGCTCCACACCAACACTTCGGGATCCCCACTGGGGACCAACTCTCCCCGAGGCCTTCAGTAAAGCCAGGCCTCCTAACACTGAGATGGACCGGAGGAGCAGAATGAAAATGACGCTTGTCCGCAAGGTGTCTGCAACCTGGCTCAGCAGAGGGCCCACACTGAGACCTGCAGGAAGTCACCAGGTGAGTGAAGGACCAAATAGCAAGTCTCCTGACGTAACGACCAAGCCAGTGAGCACTGGCCTTGGAGAAGCAGCGAGGACCTTTACACTGATAAACAGGCTCTCAAGCGAAAACGGCTTTCCAAAGGCTTGGCGTCTGGCCCCTTCACTTCACACTCCCATCCCCAGAGCCCTCACTACACTCCTTTCTCAAACTGTTTCATAATTGATCACTGCCCTCCAAGCTGGCAGACCGGAACTTGTTCTGAACATGCCATGGAGAGGACTGATAAATAACTTGTCACCAAAGCTGTTGGGTGTGTGGAATATGGAAGACTAAGCCCAAACACGTGATGCTTTACAAGGCGAGACAATGAAGCTTTTAGAGTTGGGCAAAGAACTAAGTCCAGTGCTGTCCAACAGAGCTTTATGTGATGATGAAAATGTTCCAGAACCTGCACTGTCCAGTACTGCAGCCACTGGCCACATGAAGCTACTGAGCACTTGAAATGTGACTACTGTCACCAAGGAACTAATTTTTTAATTTTACTTAATGCTTTAAAAAATTTATATTTAACTAGCTACATATAACTAGTAGCTACCCTATAGGACAAGGCAGCTCTAGACCCTCAACCCTAAAGACAGACTGAGGAGAATAAAGATATTGTAAAAAATAAAAATATTTAGTACAGTAGCACCTTAGAGTTAAATGAACTTCAAATGCACCTAAAACAGTGGGTTGTCATTTTTTTCTTAGACTTTGGCTTGTACTACCCAGGCATCCCCAGCCCAAACACACCCTGCCTCCCATACACAACCTGCGGCAACTCTACCTCCCAGCAGCCCTAAGGGGCTGACTAACTCCAGGGGTTAGTCAGATTGTGCTCTTAGGGGCACAATCTGAATGGCTTTGGTGTTGACCAATCTTCTTTCACCAGCTAAAGAAACTAAGACCCTGAGGGCCAACAGACCTGCCTGGAACAACAGCCAGGTTTCAACCCTGAAAGCGGCACCCAGATCTCAACCTCCACTCCACCCACACCCCCCAATCCAGGGCTCTTGCTAGCTAAGCCCAGGGTGAAACAAGCCTCATCAGCCCTCAGCACTGCATACCTTTACTTCCAGAACTCTTCTGAGGCCCTGCTTTGTTCCTAAGTACATAGGCCTCAGTGAGGACCGGCTAAGTGAAGGCAGCCAGGCTGTACGACCAGATGGGGACAGAATGTTTACTGTCAACTGTTGCAAACTTATCAAACCGAGCTGCAGAGACACTCAAGATGGCAAGAACTGGACAGAACAAAGACCACTTAGTAGAACCATTTAGGAGGAGGAAAAGGACACCTCGAAAGTTCCTTATAACTGAAAGCCAGTCCTCAGAATGCTGAATGATAACACACATTCCTTTACTGCAACAATCTGCTTAGAAAGCAACAGAAAGGTTAGGTGAAAAGCCCATGGACTTGATGACTCCTTGTCCTTCTCACAAAAGTCCTCTAGTTCAAGTCCAAACCCACACTTGTCGGTTTCTCTATCCCTCTATTTGTATTTTTTATTAGCCACTGAAACAATCCCGAATGAACTCTAGCTTCACCCTCCTCAACTGCACTCAGAGGTGTCAGGATTAAAGGATTAGGGAGGCGTTTGCTTGTAACTCACCTCCCAGAGTAACTATCAAGGAAGAGGTGTCCCCTAGATTTTAGTTTCCATGTCCCCACCAGCTATTTCTCCAGCTACTCTGTCCTACCCGAAACACTGTCACTGTTTTACACGGCCCAAGTTTAAAACTAGGTACGAGGGCCAGCAGGTTTGCTCGGTGGAAATGCCACACACAATGGGTACTTGATGTTAAATGATCAAAGGTGAAACCTGTGTGAGACATTACACCAGAAAGGGATGTGGAAGAAACAACCTGCCCTAGAAATGAAGGTTTAGGATTAAAATACATCCCACAAAGATCAGCAACTCAAATAGCATGAAATGATTTCAGTGGGATAAGAGGCCCGTAAGGACCCACCACCACCTGCCCAGAGCAGAGGGAAACTCCCTAGAAAGGTAAGCTGAAGGTACTAAGTCACACCCAAAACTTCCCCACAAGAGCACAGCGGTCCAAACTGCAGAGAGGCCCATTCATCCTAGACTCACAGGGAAGATGAGGAAGGAGGAGCCTGGGGAGAATGGGCTGGAAGGCACCAGCTCACCAGGCACATGGGGTGCTGTAGGCTTGAGCCAGGAGGCTGGCTGGCAAAGTGTGGGGAAGCCAATTTGTTTTCCCCCTCCTTCCAACCAAGTTTCCAGGTCAGAGGTTGGGGAGTAGGGTACTTTTATTAGAATTCAAGTAAGTCACTTAACAGATTCAAGGGAAACTTAAAGTCAGTCTCAGAGACTCTTTAAGAAAGAGGGGAAAAAAAAGAAATCAATGCTTGAGCACCCATCATGTACCAGGCACAGTGCCATGCCCCACAAATATTATCATAATTTGTCTTTAGGATGGGAGAACACTGAAAAGCCTAAAACTAGCCTTCACCCACAAACGATGGTTATGACCTGGCCTGGGTTCAAAGTCCAAGAATAATTTGGGTTACCAGGTAGAGCAAAACAAATGACTTTAAAATATTGATGCTGAGCAACCTTATACTGGAGACACATCCCCGTGGCACCTGAGCAGCCACTTCCAACAGACACCTTCACTGCCACCCTGCAGTGGCCAAGTCTGAGTGTACTTCCTAGAAACAGCTGGGAGGAGGAAATGATATTCACACAAAGGGCTCCAGCTAGACACTCACAGGCTGGGAGGGGATCAGTTACCTGCAACTTCTGGGCCATCACCTGACAAAACATATGACAATAGAGCCTATTTAATCCAGGTAGGCACAAAGGCTTCAAAGATTTGCATACTTGTAGGACGCAGAGAACCGACTCTGGCCTAGGGCCATTCTTCATCCGAGAATATACCCAGGAATTACTACCCAGAACCCACAAAACTAGTTTTGACGTTCAAGAGGAAAGGTTCAACACAAGTCAGAAAAGCTCCCCCAAAATTACTTCACTTGCTTCCAGTGCTGAGAAAATCTTAAATAATCAGCAGGTGAACCACCTGAACTTCAAGAAAAGAGGAATTTGATAAATGGTCAAATCATGCTGCCCTCTCTGCATTTCAAAGATGCTCTGTACCTTTAAGAGCAAAGAGGGTGGGTGGTGCTTACTAAGAGCCCACACTTCTAAATAGAATTTAAAAAAAAAAAACAAAAAAACTAATCCGGGAAGGACTTAGTTACAGTAACACGGTAGCAAAGTAAGGTCACTAGTTGCTAGAATTAATAGCTTCTTGTGAATGGTGCTTCTTGATCAATAATTTCGACAAAGGGGGTGGGGGGCTTGGATAGCAAACCAACAGATATGACTGTACCAAGTATCCAGCAACCCAGATTTCCCTGCAGGAAATAAATTTAAACACCAAGCAGCCTGAACTTCATAGGGGAAAGATGGCTAGTTGACCCTAATTGTCCTGCCCACACACCCTACCCGACCTGAGAGGCCTCCTCTCACACCTGGAGTTAAGTGCACCGGGTTTGTGTTAGTAGAGGCCGGGGGGCAAGAAGGCGCCAGCCAACCTCTGCATCTCCGCGGAGAAGGGAGACCGCGAAACGCCCAGGGCTTCCAAGCAGTCCCAGGTCTATTCGGCACCACCCAACACACCAACAGCTCCTATCCGTCTCTTGTGCCTTCCTTGGAGGAGAAATGGGAGGAACCGCACCCAAGGGCACAAAATAGTAAAACTGGCGAAAGCCTGCCCAAACACACTTTGATCCAGAACCCCGAAACTAGCGTGGTCCCTCCGGCCCGAGGACCAGAGGTGGGTGCAGGCGGAGCACGACACGTGACCCACAAACCCGCGGGCATTAAGTCAGCGGGCACACGGGACAGGACAGCCTCCGCCTCTCCGACACCCTTTAAGGGGCTGCAAAAGCTAATCCTCTTGAGAGTCACCAAGCCTTTCACATCGGGACCCTAACTCGGTTCAAACGGTTTCCCTCCGCCCGCAAAAAGGTTCCAATCACGACCTATCTCCTAGCTCATCCTCCCGGCTCTGCAAACCGAGCCCCTTCCCCTGGTTCGCCGCACTGAACTCCCAGGGGCAGAGCGACCAGCTCTAGTCTGCCACCGCCGGCCTCGATGGGGAGCACCCCCGGGCGATATAACGGGGCCCAGAAGTTGGGTGAGGTTCCTGAAGTGACCAATTCAACTCAGTGGGGAAGGAGTGCCCGCAGGCCTTGGGACACTTCCTCGCCCTTGTGAGCACCTGGCCCTGCCCACAGCCCGCCCGCCGGCGCCTCTCCCGGCTCAAACTGGGTACACACGACCTTTGAAAAGTAAACGCGTGTGGGGTTGGGCGACCTTGGGTGGAACGCACTCAGGTCCGTCTCTCGGGAGAGTGTGTGCGCTCGGGGAAAGTTAAGCCGCAGAGGGGTATCCCGGGCGTCGCGCCCTCGCTTCCCGCCCCCGAGGATGGTGACGCGCGTAGGGGACACCGCGCGGCTGCGGAGCGCGGCCCCAGCCAAGCACAAGCGATTTGTCAGCAAGAACCCGGCGGAGAAGGACGAGGGGGCGCGCAGGCGACGAAAGAGAAAGGGCCTGCTTGACAGCAGGCGACGGGCCGGAACCCCTCTGCACGCCCTCAGCGTCGGGAGCCTCGCACCCCGTGAGTCCTGGAGCACGCGACGCACCCTGCACCTGCACCCTAGGATCACCATCACCCCAACGGCGCCGCTCTCGGGGCCCCGGCAGGTGGTCCCCAGTTCAGCCGCTCCCTGCGGCCCCAACTTACCAGCTCCTCGGCGACCGTCAGGATGCAGAGTCCTCGCGCCGCCGCCGCCGCCCCCTGGCCCCTCGGCCCCCGCCTCTGCCCCGCCTCAGCCCGTCTGCCAGGCCGGTCCCGCAGCGTTGCACTCCGGCCGCTCCCCCACGTGCTCGCCCAGACCCGTGGAACACAGAGACATTAAATACTGAGGACGCGCAGAGACGTGCCCGCGGCGCGACGCAAGGCCCCGCCCCCCGCCCTCGTGCCCCCGCGCCTTCCCGGCTCACCTGCGCGTGCGCGCCGCCGGCCGCTCCCGCCAGCGCCTCTGCCAGCTGCGCCAGAGGGGGCGCGGTCTAGAGTGTTCCGCCAACATCCCGCCCCCGCCGCCCGCAGCCGGGCCTTGCTCAGGCTCTCGCGAGATGAGCTGTAATCTCGGCTGGGCTCAGGAGAGAGGCCTGGCTGGAGTCTTCGGAACGCCCCTCGCTCCTCCCCCACCTACGAACCTCGAAGCTCTGGACCCCTCAAGACCTGCGCGAATTCGCCCGCCTCGGGTGTGGGAGATTTCGAGGGGCCAGTTAGACCGTCTGCCTGCCTCTGTATAGAGAGGCCCCTGGAAAAGGCAAAGGGGCAAGTGATGCTCAGGGCTCCTCTTGCCTCCCTTGCCTATATATACTATATAGATAGAATATAGATCTATATTATATAGGTATATTCACTGTAATTCATCATTACATTGTACGCATGATTTAGTGATATTAATAACTGCACGATAATAACTGCGTGATGGGAGTACGTGGCACCACTCAGATGCGGCATTCTTGCGCATTTTCACAACTTGGTGATGTCAAAGTGAAACAAACTTTCCTCCAAAGGGGGTTGGGTTTTGGAATAATTCCTGCCAAGAGATAGTCATCATGATCTATCAGTGACTCCCTGAGGAAACTTGAGAAAATAAATTGCCCCCAAACAGGTGGACAGGGTGGGGGTTCCAGCTGGCCAGAGACATAGGGACTTTAAGTGAAAAGAGATCATGCTAAGAACTATTACTTGGGAACATGGTTAATCCTAACTAGTTATCAAATGCAAATTTAAATGATGATGAGATACCTACTGAGTTTAAGTTCATATATGTATATGAATCCCAATTGCATGGTGTGATTAGGGACATGAAGGAAACAATCAGGAAAGAAATAACAAGAGACCTATTTTAGGTTCTGTGGTTCAAAAAGGCCTAAGGTGAGACTTAAACTGAAACCTGCTTGATGAGAAGGAGCTGGCCTTGCAAATTGTACTTGAGAATAAGGGTTGGGGAGTATTCCAGCAGAGGCAGCAACACTGCCTGTGTCGCAGGAAACAGCGTTTGGTGAACTAGATTGGTGTGGATGGACTACAGTGAGGTGGGGAGAGTGCTAGAAAAGAAGGTTGGAGACTATAAAGGGAGGAGGGGTTTTTGGGGGGGCAGGGGGTGTGAGGGAACTGGACCACTTTATAAACCATAGTAAAGCTTAGATTTTCTTCTCTCTGTTTAGCTCCCAGGCATACTTCTCCCCCAGGGCCTTTGCACTTGCTATTCTCTCCAACTGGAATATTCTGCAGAGCTCAACTCCCTCATTTCTTTCAAGTCCTTTGCTCAAAGATCACCTACTCAGTCTCAGTGAAACCTTCCTTGGAGTCCCTGTTTAATAACTGTAAAGACACACACACACACACACACACACACACACACACAAAATTCCCTGTCCTTCACACCTTCTTTATTTTTCTTCACAGCATTTACCACTATCTACATACTACATATTTCTTTTATTTCGTGAATGGAGGCGTTGTTGAGGGTATGGCACATCGAGGGCACTGAGTAAAAATATGTTTAGTGAATGAATGGGAAGCCATTAAAGAGGGTTAAGTAGAGAGTGACACAGTATAATTTCTGTTTGGAAATGGGAGCTGTAGCTGCTGTGGAAAGAACGGACTAGAGGAACACTAGCATAGAAGCAGTGAGACCAGTTGGGAGGCTGGTACAGTGGCCCAGGTGAGAAATCATGTTGGCTGAGCCGAGAGTCATGGCAGTGAACACGAAGAGACTGCTTTGGACTCAAGACAGATTTTAGAAGTAGTAGCAACAAGACTCACTCATGTTGTTGGGGGTAAAGAAGAAGGAGAATGCTTCCTCAGGCCTGAGTTACTGTGTGAAATGGGGTACGGTTTATTGAGATGGGGGAAGATGGGGGCAGAGAATCATTCGTTTCATTTTGGACCCATTAAGTTTGTAATGTTTTCGTAACATCCAAGTGCAAATAGTAATTAAGCTGGATATGCAAGCCTGCAACTCAGAGGACTTGGGCTCAGAGGAGTGGATGGGAAATACAAGTATGTATTGAAAACCATGTAAAAAGTGGATATTTTAAAGGCAGACAATGCCCTGGTGGTGGTGGAGGTAGGAAATAGCCACAAGGAAGAAACTGAAAAATGATGCCGGGGGGTGAGACCTGGAAAGGTGGCAGGAAAAAATGGGGGGACGGAGGCAGAGGGGAGGAAGAGGAAGAAAGAGGGAGATGGAGCTATGAGTGTGGTTATGAGAAGGAGGGACAGAAAGCAGGGGCAAAGAAGACGGAGATGTCAGTCATATCTATGCCTGGGGATGAGGGCAAAGGCTGCCAGGATAAAAGGAATGAGGGGAGAAAAGAGGAGTGGGAGAACGGGAACACTAGGGAAGATACAAGACTCAAGTCCAAGGGGGAAAGGTGAGAACACAGATTAACTGTAATCACAACTAGAAATCAGCCCAGCAGCTGTGGCTGAGGAGGTGACCACAGGTCAGGGCAGTTCAGAGGTCAAAGAGTGATTCTAGTATGAGATTAGAAGATAGAGGAATGAGAAGGGAGGTGAGGATGGAATGTGAGTCTAAGAACGTGGCCATGAGGAAAATAGGATTCTATTATTAAACTCCAACATGAGCTCATAATGGGCAAAAGCCTGCTTAAGGCAGGGATTTTAAGCTAGGTTGCCCAAGCTTCTGGATGTCCATGAGCTCCCCAAAATTGCACACATAGTTTTATAAGTATGGTATTTTCTGTGGAAATAGGTTATTTTTAATATATTGCTTTTGTCTCATTAGATTAATATAACACCCCGAACAAAGTGAAACGAACCTCTCTTACTCTCCATCCCACTCCCTGTTCCCTTAAACTGCAGAAGCATTTGGTTCTGCCCCAGGACATGCGTGTCTGCAGGGAAGAATAAATGGTCTCCTTCTAGGGAAGTCAATGGACAGAGTTGGGAAGTAACAACACTAATGGCTAATGCTTAATGAGCACTTAACGTGCAGCACCGTTCACAGCACCTTATTCTAACCTCCACAAACCTCAGTCACAAAGCAGCAGAGACAAAGTTTTTAACCCAAGAAATCTGGCTCGGAACCCATGGGTTAACCAGTTCACTATACTAGAGGCGGATCTAGGGATCCAGAGAGCGGTATTATACAGGAACGTGTCTGCTATAAATTGAATTGTGTCCCCCCCCAAAAAAAAGATAATGATGAAGTCCTAACCCCCAGCACCTCTGAATGTGACTTTATTTGGAAATACGGCTGTTGCAAATGTAATTAGTTGAGCTGAGGTCATAACTGGAGTAGATTGGACCCCTAATGCAATATGACTGGTGTCCTTATAAGAAGATGGCCATGCGAAGACAGGGAAACAGAGAGAACATCATGTGATTACAGCAGATTGGATTTATGCATCTATAAGCCAAGGAATGCCAAAGATCACCCACAAACCACCAGAAGCAAGTAAGGGCCAAGGGCCAAGGAAGGATTCCCCTGCAGGCTTCAGAGGGAACAGAGCCTGCTAACACCTTGATTTTGGGCTTACTCCCTCCTATACCGTGAGACAATACATTTCTATTGTTTTAAGCCATCCAGTTGGTGGTACTTTGTCACAGCAGCCCTAAGAAACTGGTACAGTGCCCTTCTTTCTTGAACCCACGGGTGCCAGGTGGTACAAGAGAATGTGAAGTCATTCAGCAGTTGATAAAAGGTGGCTGTCCCCTTCCTCCCATCTGGGCCCAAGGTGCCATGTCTTCACAAGGCAGAGGCCTCATCCAAGTGGCTATGATGAAAGGGCCTCAGATAGGCACTACCCAGGCTCTGACACCATCACCACTACATAGTTCTTGGGAATTTTCCAGCTACGTATTTAAGATCTTAATTCTGGTTCTGTTCAGTGGGCGTCTGGCAGGGGTATGGTTGGCCATTTCCCAGAGCCCCCTCCACTCTTCCCAGCTTCTTCCAGTTTTGAAGTGGAGCCTGAGAAACTCTGCAAGCTACTCCAGATAGGGTGAAATTCTACCCCAAACCAGGTTAGGTCCTTCAACTATAGCCAAGCTCGTGCATATAGAGAAGCAATTAAATCTTCTATAGATAGACTGTTACCTACCTCATTCTGTTCCATGAGAGGCATCTCTTTGGGGCCAACTGTTGGGATCTGTAAGGCCACACATGCTGGGTGCTGTATGAATGTTTGAATTGCTTGGACTCTATGAGAAAAATTGCAGTGAGCCCTCTCTGGTAAGGTTAATAATCTTTATGAAATATTTTTGTTAGTTTGCATACCTTGCTGTGCACCACTGCAGCTGGGAGGGTCTGAAACAGCAAGATCCGGGAGTCTCAAGTAACTGCAGACAGACCGGAACTTCCCTGGGGATGAGACATTTAGTCAAGGTGACCCACCTCTAGGAGGGATGGGGCAGAGCACATCGCACTATGGGGGCTCAGACCCCTCTCAAATTTTCCATTGCCCCCAGCCTTCGCATACCCTCTGCTATTTCTCTGGAACCATTTCCTTGCTCTATCCATTCTAAAACCTGGCAAGTTTCTTAGTCATCTCTGTCTTCTGTTTGATCAGGCATTCAGGTTTCCCACAGACTAGCACATTCTACCCAGGAGTATCACCAGTCCACCCAGTGGCATTGTGCAGATTAGGTAACAAGGGTCCCTTCCCCCAGACAGGCAGCTCTGTGCCAGGCACCATGGTGAGCACAGTGTGATAGCATAGCCTGGATTTCAGTCCCTACTTGCCCTTGGGCCGGATGCCCTTGCGCAGAACTTGACCTGCACAACCCTCCTTGACGTTCCTGTAGTTGGGAGGCAGCCTTCACAGAGCGAGTGCTGTCTACCATGACACAGTCATCCAACCAGACGCCTGCGGGTTTTGGGCACCATACTGAAGTGGCTTCATTCATCTAATTGCTGCGAAAGCCTAAAGCATTGCCTTGCTCAGCACAGGTACACTTGTGACCTCAAGGAACTTTGCCTAGACTCTGTTTCGTCCTCTGTAAAATGAGGATAATAATAAGACCTACTTCATGGGATCGTTGTGACAATTAAATGAGATATTCAGCATAAAATACTTTGCACAGTGCTGAGCCCAAGAATAAAAGCAATGATTGCGTTTCAAGTTCTTTCATCAATAAATCAAGAGCAAGTCGAGGTTCATTCAACAAATATGTATTGACAGCTATTTTGTGCCAGGCATTGTGTAGGGTGTTGTGGTTACCAAGGTGAATACTCCCAATGTGGTAGGGAAGGCAGACGTGGATGTATACAAAGGCTGTGTACAGCGGGATCAGGGCTGTGACAGAGGTCAGTACAGAGGTGGGAGGAGAGGTGCTAAATGTCAACGAGTTTCATTCTGCTTGTGTTAGGGTTAAGGAAGCTTGACTATATCATTGGTACTCCTTCTGCATTTGACGTTCACCAAAATAAAATGTATTGCTTTAGTTCTATTGTTGCGTATCAATTCACCCCCAAACTGAAATGGCTTAAAACAACCATTGAGGGCTTCCCTGGTGGCGCAGTGGTTGAGAATCAGCCTGCCAATGCAGGGGACACAGGTTCGAGCCCTGGTCCGGGAAGATCACACATGCCACGGAGCAACTAAGCCCGTGAGCCACAACTACTGAGCCTGTGCTCTAGAGCCCGTGAGCCACAACTACTGAAGCCCGTGCCTAGAGCCCGTGCTCCACAATGAAAGAAGCCACCACAATGAGAAGCCCATGCACTGCAATAAAGAGTAGCCCCCACTCGCCACAACTAGAGAAAGCCCACGCGCAGCAAAGAAGACCCAACACAACCAAAAATAAATAAATTTAAAAAAAAAAACAACGATTGATTGTCAGCTCATCGGGAGGGTTTGTTTCTGCTCCAGATGTTGTTGGCATGGTGACTCAGCTGAGATTGGAGGATCCAAGATGGCGTCACTCACATGTCTGGTGCCTGAGGTGAGATGGCTGGAACAGCTGGGCTGGCCAGGCATTTACCTCTCCCTCCTCGCGGTCTCTCCAGCAAGGAAGTGGAACACGTCTATATAGTGGCTTGAGGTTCCAAGAGGATGAAGGGTGAATCTGCCAGGTGTCTTAAGACCTAGGTCCAGACCTAGGCAGCATCACTTGTGCTGCATTCTATTGGTCAAAATAAATCACCAAACCAGCCCAGGTTCAAGGGAAGCACCAATAGACTCCACCTCTGGGTGGGAGAAGAGGCAGAGAACTGGAGACATGTTTAACCCACCACATCTGTTATATCATATTCCATTTTACAGCCTATTTATTTATTTAATAAATTAATTTATTAATTAATTTATTTATTTATTTTTGACTGCACTGGTCTTCGTTGCTGTGCACTGGCTTTCTCTGGTTGCGGTGAGCGGGGGCTACTCTTTGCGGTGCGTGGGCTTCTCATTGCAGTGGCTTCTCTTGTTGTGGAGCATGGGCTCTAGGTGTGTGAGCTTCAGTAGTTGTGGCTCGCCGGCTCTAGAGCGCAGGCTCAGTAGTTTTGGAACACGGGCTTAGTTGCTCTGTGGCATGTGGGATCTTCCCGGACCAGGGCACGAACCCGTGTCCCCTGCATTGGCAGGCAGATTCTTAACCACTGTGCCACCAGGGAAGCCCTGTCTTTCTTCTTAAGTAAGGTAATAGGACTGGTAATAGAGTGATTTCTTCTACCTGTCAGGGGAACACCTAACAGACCTCTAGTATTGCTTGCCCCTCCCTGAAAACCTCGGCAATTATGCTGTGGAGTTGAGGCATGGCTTTGTCAATTTGTTCAACCTTTTGGAAAGCAATTTAGTAATCATTAACAAGAGTCGTAAAAAACGTTCATATCCTTTGACCCAATAACCAGATTTCAAAAAAATTATTCCAAGGGTACTGATTCAAAAGAAAAGCAAAATCCATATACATCAAGTTCTTCGTTGCCATTTTCTGTAGAATGGCTAAAAAGAGAAACAGCTTAAATGTCTAGTAATAAAGAAATGGTTAGTTAAATTATGATACAAATAAAAACTTGTTGGAATATTACATGATTCCTAAAGTGACAATTATTATCACTACATGAAAGCATGGAAACATTTTTTAACAAAATGCTAAGTGACAAATTCAGAATTAAAGAATTTCTCTACATAAACAACAACTAGAGACAAACAAGGAAAAAAAATTGTTAGTGTTTGGGAAGTGGTTTTGAAATTGATTTATTTTCTTTAAAAATATTCCTTATTTTTTAATATCAAAATCAGAAGAAAAATTTAGGCAGGGCCATGTGGGAAAGTGGTTTATTAAAAAAGAAATGCCACATCATAAAAGCCAGAGAATAAATTGCAGAGCTTTTAAAAATACAAATGCCCAAGCTCCTCCCTGAAGATTCTAATTCAGAAGGTCCCAGATAGGGCCCAGTTATTTATATTTTTTCAAGCTCCACAAATGATTTTGATGTACACGAGGGTGAAACTCATCATTATCCTTTCAAATGATCTAATAAACACTCTGTTTGATCAGAAATAGCAATACAAGGAAAACTTACATAACTAGAACTCTTTTTCCCTAATAAAATTGGATTCTACTTGTGGGCCTTCTCCGTTTCCAGTTATTTAGTTGTACTCTGATAAACTGTGGCCTTTGTACATAATCCAGAACACAGAAAGGACAGCTTTCGATAAACATGTGTGGTTCTGTACAATGTAAGGAAACAACATGACATAAGAGCTGATGACCTGGGGTTTAGCACGAAGAGTAATAGCACCAGAAAAAAATCTCATCTCCATATCAGTCAAAAGATATTGACAGAATTTCAAGGATCATCTCCCACTGTGACCAGCTGTGGCCCTTTCTTGAGGAATAGAGGTAGTGGGTAGGCTCATGACAATTAATATGCATATTTTTCTTTCTTTTTATATTGCTAACATTAACCCATAGACAGTTATTGTTAAAAACGGAAGAGTAGGAACAAATAAAGCCATATAGAGCCTTGTTCTACCCAACTTAGCTTCCACAGAATATAGTGAAAGAGACAGCACATTCTTTGAGAAAATCCTGGAGTTAACCAATTTTCACAATAACTGTTTCCTGAGACCATCATTTCCCAAAGTGAGCTCTTTGTAAAAAGCAGTTCCTCAGAAGGCTGAAAGGTATTGCCTGAAAAGGGGTTCCGTGATGAAATAAATTTGGAATGAAGGATTTAACTGAGGTAGAGAGGTTTCTTTGCAGGACTTGTCAGGGCCTTTGTGAATCTCTCAGAAAGAATTGTAATATGGAATATGAAAACCTCCTCTTGGTCGACGAGACATGCTTTGCAAAACACTTCCATAGACCATATGATTTCCAGTAAGAGCTAAATAAAGGTTAGTTGTTAAGTCAAAGAAAATTAATACAGGGTATTATGATCCTAAGTTTACATTACTAAATTTGCATATTTCACCTAAGGAAAATTAACTTTTGTGTAAAAATTAGGAGATAAAATTTCTAGAAAATTCAAGAGCCTCTCCAGACAAATCCTCAGAACTGATGGATTTCCAGTAAAAAGAAAGTTGCAAAAATAAAGCAAATAATTGGAAAATTTGATTTTAAAATACCATTCATAATAGGACAAAAATCTATAAGCTATATAGGAATAAGTCTTATAAAATATGGTCAGACTTCTATGAAAAACAATTTAAAGCTTTTACTGAAAGACTTAAAAGTATTCCTAAACAAATGGAGAGATGATACCATGTCTGTGGCTGCGGAGACTCAATGTAGTAAAGATGTAATAGTCTCCATCTTTCACTTCCTTTGCTTCCTAATGAAGACCTTTACTTCTCATCCTTTCATTTTCTTGTTTCTTGTAATGTCCAAAAACAAAGAAGGTAGTAGCTCTTTCATTGCCAGAATGTCTTCTGCCTATCTTAACAAGCCTCTAGTGAGACGCATTTTAGAGCTCCATCTAAAGATGCCCAGTGGTATCCTGGTAGTTGTTTTTAAGGTTTCCAGTGTAATATTCGTGTAATATCAGATTCTGTGAGGGGCCTAGGCAAGTTGTGTCTTCCAACCGTTGGATATCTCTGCATGGCTTAGTTAGAAAGGGCTTTTCTTGTGTTCGAAATTGCCAATTTAATTTACTAAGCAGGGTGCGATAGAGATAAATGAAGGTAGCTTCCTGGCTCACAATAATACTCCTAGTGGCCACATTTGTGCTACAGTTCCCCTGATAATAAACTCAACCTCAAGTCACAGAGGTGGGCAAGCAATCCCACCTGGGTTAATTAAAATGCCTCATTTCTCAGGCCTGTAATTGGACCAGTGGTGGATACATGACCTGAGCTGGGCTGATCAGTCTTTCCTGATAGGGGGAAGGATAAAGCTAAGAGGAAAAGAGCAGAAGAGATAAGAGACTCATAGTTTTTGAAATCCTGGCTCCAGTCACCCCTCTTCTTTCATGGGTTGAGGATATAAGCCAAAAACGGTCCCTCTTTTGCTTAAATTAGTTCAGTATGGCTTTCCGTCTCTTGCAACAAAAGAATCTTCACGATAAGTAAGCAGGTGGAAGCTTCCGTGCATCGATTTCCCAGGAGTCTCCACAGGCTACTAGTAATGCAGTCAGAGGTTATTCAGGGAAGCAGAAATGCTCCAAGTCATAGAGTAGGAATTTATTATAGGAAGGAGACTTACACAATGGTGGGAGAATCTGGTGAAGAGAAGGACCAGGAGGAAAGTTGGGGATCAGAGAAGAGATCACTGTTTGGTCAATCTGAGAAGCTAAGCACATCCAGCACCAAAATGAGCCAAGTCTCATGGGAGGTCAGTGGGAAGCTGTGCCTTTGGGGAGCGACTGCCTTTGTGGATCACTGTCAAGCATCTGGTGTCGGGGGCCACTCTTAGTCATCAGGGTTAGCAGTTGGTAAGAAGAGGCAGATCAGGGACTTCCCTGGTGGCGCAGTGGTTGAGAGTCCGCCTGCCGAGGCAGGGGACGCGGGTTCGTGCCCCGGTCCGGGAAGATCCCACATGCCGCGGAGCGGCTGTGCCCGTGAGCCATGGCCGCTGCGCCTGCGCGTCCGGAGCCTGTGCTCCGCAACGGGAAAGGCCACAACAGTGAGAGGCCCGTGTACCAAAAAAAAAAAAAAAAAAGAAGAAGAGGCAGATCAGGAGCAGAGGAGAACAAGGACGAGCTGGAACCCACAGGCACCTCTGCAGCTATCTGTAACCGCTTCTGACCACAACAACCTGCCGAGGGTGATGGCTACTGCTTCCCCTCCACCTTCCAAATCTCATGCCAATTCCTTTTTTGGCCAAACCCTACCTGGAACCATACAGAGAAGGGGATCCTGGGAAACGTACATCCCAACTTAGTCAAACAGACACAGTACAAATTATCCTAACTTTATCCAGGAGGCACACATTGAGAACGTCCTGTAAAGGTTCTCCATTGAGAAGGACAACCAGACGCTACTGCACTTGACTTGACCGTGGGCTCTGCGATAGTCTGACCCTCCAGATACTTCTCATCGGGCAATTTTTCTCACCCCCTTCCAGGTTCTTAGCTCTGCAGCTCTCTTCCCTTATACCCGAGAGCCCTTGATCCTCCTCCCAAATCTGTAGACTCAGCCTTGTCACAATTTCTAGGACCAATTCTAACTTTAGAAAAGGAAGATGAATGTTTAGTCTGATGATCAGGGACACGACATACAGGTACGCTTGCTCTGAGATCATCTTTGACTTCTTGCTCTGTCCTAGGTTCCTTTGGCTGGGGCCAACAAGGCCCCCTTTTTTTTTTTTTAGCTTAAACAACAGAAGTTTATTTTTTTCCCATTTCTGGAGGCTGGAAGCCCCAGATCACGGTGCCAGCACGGTTGGGTTCTGGTGAGGACTCTCTTCCTAGCTTGCAAATAGCATGTGCCCTCACATGGCAGAAAGAGATAGAAGCATCAAGGCCCTTTTTCTTATCACCCTAGTCCTCCCAGGACTAAGTCCTTACCTTGCTTTGGCTCTGCCCACGCCCCACCCAAGTCCTGCCTCTGAACTCCAGCTGGGAGAAATGGCTGCTACCTGCAAACATGCTTTCCCGAAACCGGCGCCTACAGGCTTGATTTCCAATTGCAGCAAACCCATGACATGCTTGAGCAATACTCTTCCAAGCCATTTCGAACCCCAACATTGTACAAGTGACTCCGTTGCGGAGTGCAGGCTCAGCGGCCATGGCTCACGGGCCCAGCCGCTCCACAGCATGTGGGATCCTCCCGGACCGGGGCATGAACCCGTGTCCCCTGCATCGTCAGGCGGACTCTCAACCACTGTGCCACCAGGGAAGCCCTGTATAAGTGACTCTTGTTCTCCAGAATCAAAGGGTCACCTGCTTGTCGTGTGGAGCCTCTCATCACCTACTCACCTCCCTTTCAACGTTCACAAAAATTTAACTCTCTTTTGATGACCAGTTTCTGTGCCATATGCAAACAGCTTCTTTAATTTCTTTTTTTTGTATAGAACACAAGTGGACCTGTTCATCCCTTCCAGCCCAGCACAGCTGAGTTTGACATTCAGTTATATTTCATTTTTCTGACTAAATTTCTTTTCAGTTTAATACCAGCATCAGCAGCTAACTTCTTCTTTCAAAGAAAAAAAAAACATTGTGGTTATTGTTATTTTTTAATTACCTAAGGAAAATTTCTGTATGCCCAACAATGAGCAAAGAACCACAGCGTCATGGTGAGATGGAAGACCAGTCATTCGCTCAATTAGCTCACATGTGCTCAGGTGTTTAAGATGCTTGTCCTGGCAAAATGACAAATGGCTGCATGTCATGGATCTTCGGGGTCCCTCAAAAGTGTTTTAAGTGGTGACTGTGACATCCAAGAATTCCAAGGGTGTTAATTTATTAGCTGCTCCATTGTTACCCTGTATCCGCCTCTTGTCATATCAGATGACCCTGATGTCTCCTATTTTACAAAACAACTGCTTATCATTGATTGCCCTGTTCCCCAGATTCCACGTTCTGCCTACAACACTGGAGAGCCTCATAGCACCCCAACCTGTGGGCTGCATTCCCAGGGCATATCCTGGGTGGGTGTGTCAAGTGCCAGGTCCCCACCCCTTCCAGTGCACCTTGTTTCTTCAATGCTCTGGACCAGATTGGCTAGGATGGCTGCCATTACCAATAACACATTGAACACTGGATATACTGACTCATGGAAATAGTTTTAAATACCTCAGCTGGTTCCAGGGAAACATATCAAGAGAAAATACAGGAATCCGTAAGATACCTTAGATCATTAAATCACCTCTTATGAGCCATCTAAACTCTAACAAGTTGAGCGAGATTATCATTTACCCTTTATAGCCATCAACTTAGGCTCTAGCTCAAGTGTATGATCCAACGGCACTTTTATGCACTTACAGCTCATTGGGCTCTTGTGGAATCATTGCAGCTATATTTAAGTCTGTTTTATAGAAGTTGAAGTAGCACACTTTTATTGTTCTAGGTGATAATAGATTTTATAATCTTTTCTCCTAGGATGTATTTTTGACCATGTCTCTGACTTATTTAATGCTGAGTCCTTGGTTAGGAGCCCACTGTCCCATTTTAATAGTATTCCTATGAAGAAATGAAATACATCTTTATTTTTTCATTCAATGAATATGTTTATGTTTAAATGACCCATTCTGCTACTGAGGACATCATGAGCAGTCTGCCTCTGATTTGTGCACTGAGTGTGTGTGTGTGTGCGTGTGTGTGTGTGTGTGTGTGTGTGTGTGTAGCCAATAGTGAGGGATGGAGTGGTATGGAATGGATATGATCCTTGGAAAAGGCTCTATTCTAGTACTGATAAGTGTGACAAGTTTCCCAAATGGCAATAAAAGTAGAGAGCCTGCTGGTTGGGATGACCCTGAGCCAGGCTCCCCCAAAGATTCAACATCTTCAGCTTCCCCTAGGTTTCCTCCCTTAGAATTTCAGCTCATTCTTGTTCTTTTTCTGGACAAAATGGAGCCATTCCTTTTTATCTTGACCCTACTTTGTCTAGAGGCCCTAGCGTCTTTTCCCTGAAGCCTCAGCCTCTCCTAAGTACCTCCCAGGGATGTCCACATCTTAATCCCCGGAACATGGGAATATGCTACCTTGCAGGGCAAAGGGGACTTGGCAGATGTCATTAAGTGAAGGATCTTGAGATGGGAAGATTATCCTGGATTATTTGTGTGGGCACAACATAATCACAACGGTCCTTATAAGAGGGATGCAGGAGGGTTAGAGCCAGAGAAGGAGATGTGACTATGGAAGCAGAAGTTGGAGTGATGTGGGGCTATGAGCCAAGGAATGTGGACAGCCTCTGGAAGCTGAAAGAGGCAAGGTAACAGTGTCTCCAGAAAGAAGGCAACCTGACCAATATCTTAGCCCAGTAATACCCATTTTGGACTTCTGATCTCCAGAACTATAAGAAAATAAATTTGTGTTGTCTTATGCCACTCAATTTGGGGTGACTTGTTACAGCAGCAATAAGAAACTAATACAGTGCCCCAGCCAACATTGACTAGAAGGTAGAGACAGAGGGCTTATCTAGAGCCGTGCTGTCCAATATGGTAGCCATAGCCACACGTAGCTACTGAGCAGTTGAAATGTGGGAGGTCTGAATTAAGATGTGTTCCCAGTGTAAAATACACACCAGATTTTAGGAACTTCATGAACATTTTGGATACATTGGGTTAAATAAAATATACCATTAGGATTCCTTTCACCTGATTATTTTTACTTGTTTAAATGTAGCCACTAGAAAATTTAAAGTTACACCTGTGACTTGCATTATACTTCTATTGGTCAGCGCCATTCTAGGGATTTGGATGAATCTTGCTACTGGGGTTTCTTTTATTACTATGAAACCTGACTGGGTTGGTGCTTCCAGCTCAGATGTCTCTAGTCCCTGTTGAGTACTCCAGGATGCTGCCAGAAGGAGGACCAGTCCTGAAGTTCCCTGCCTGTCTTGAGTCCTGGTATTCCACTTTAAAAGTTTTATGGACTGGGGGCCACCTTTAAGAAAAAGAACAGAAAATTAGGTATGGGTCTTGGAGCAGTCTGTGCAAATAAAGGGCTTGGAAGCTTAAGCCTCATTTAGCCTCATGGTGATCTGCCTCTGCCTCCTCTCCCAAATCTCACCTAGCGGGTCTCCTTTCCCCTAGTTGCTGATCTGTCAGGTTTTCCAGTCTCCATAGATTCTCACTATTCCAAAGACAACATCCAAAGTGGCCACCACAGCCCTTAATCCAGGCAAAAGGGGCCCAAGCCTTGAGCTTTACACAACAGATAAGTGTATTAAGGAATGTAAGAGTGCCCATCATTTGGGGTTTGGCAGTCAGTGCTACCACAGCACAATCCGTAAACCCTAAACATTTGTTCTCATGACTCACACTGCTCAGCTCCCAAGAAATGGCTTCCTTACATTTCTAACCCTATGTCCTTGAAATACAAAGGGACTGAGACCAAATGCCATGAAGATTTGTCACTGGTGCTACCGCTAACATAGAGCTAGACATTGCCTCCGAGCGCAAGGAGGAGGAAGAATTTAAGAAAAAAAGACAAATCAATTAACTTGTCAAATCTTTCCTCTCAGCTAGCTTGAATGCAACAGATTCCTGCATAACAAGGTTGTCATTTCCCGGTGGTGCATGGTTCTGGTATTTGCAAGAGTTGCAAGTAAAAGCTAAGGGATATTTTGTAACACTAAATAATTCATATCACTCTTAAATTTGTATATATGCAAGTTTAGATGCAACATTCAGGAAACATATGAATTGGCAACTAGGTGGACAGATACAGTGGCAACTAGATGCACATTGAATGCTAAAATGATTAATTTTCATTAACATTTGAATAAGATGTAAATTTTTCCAAAATTTAGATATACATTTCAGCTTTATTTAAATAATTTTGAAAATGAGTACAAGATCATCATAGAGACAGAAAATACAAAAGTGAAGCTCAGTGAAGAAAAAAGATGAAGGAAAAGGAAGTATTGATAGAAAGCAGTCTGCTTACATAGAGAACAGACTTGTGGTTGCCAAGGGGAAGAGAGGGTGGGAGAGGAACTAATTGGGAGTTTGAGGTTAGCAGATGCAAACTATTATATATAGAATGGATAAACAACACGTCCTACTGTATAGCACAGGGAGCTATATTCAATATCCTGTGATAAACCATAATGGAAAAGAATATAAAAAAGAATATATATATATACACATACATATATGTATGTGTAACTGAATCACTTTGCTGTACAGCAGAAATTAACACAACATTGTAAGTCGACTACACTTCAATAAGAAAAAAAACCGGGCTTAAATTTCTAAAAACTAGAAACAATGAAAGTGGGCAGGTTTCTGCTGAGCATGACCCACATAAAGAGACAGACAGGATTTTACAAATTTTTTACCTAATAAAGATTTCATTACTAATCAAATAACAATGAACAAAATAATTTCCAACTCATCTTTTGGAAAGATTAGATGAAATCCCCGCAACTTCATATTCTCCATTAAATAAAGGCTTAATTATTGATTAAAATGATAACAGCAACAAAAAGAATTATTCATAACAAAATTATGACTCAGGGAGCCAAATGCAATTCTGGCCTGTCCGATAGCATATGAAGAAAATTGCATTTATAAAAGCTGAAATTGAATGTGAAAACGAAAAACCTCTGGAGCTTTACTGTGCTTATTGGACAGTGATCCTGAAAAATGGCTGTCACATCTTTCTGACAGTGTAAATATATTTCTAGCAAGATGCAATCCAATTCAAATGAATGAGTACAATTTTCCATTGTATGAATATAGCAGAATTAAATTTAGTATTTAATTTTACAGCAAAATTATTTTAGATGGAGAAAGAAATTGTAGAAATAGCTGTTACATGTTTTTATATCCTAGGTCCAAAAGCAGTATTTTGTTACCACTGTGACAAAATTTTAAAGCAAGCCTCATGATCAGTTTTGGCCAATTAAGGTGTTTGTCTCTGGAATCACTTAGGTTCTTGACTAAAATGAAACAACACTTGCACACAAAAAATATTACATATGTAACTACTACAATTAATTTTTAAAAGATTGAATAAACAGCAAAACAAAAATAGTATTCGACAGAGACAAATGATGTTCTTATATCATGTATGATGCTCTTATAAAATAGTATGTGTCCAGATGGCAAATAGGCACATGAAAAGAAGCTCAACATCGCTAATTATTAAAAAAATGCAAATCAAAGCTACAATGAGGTATCACCTCACACCAGTCAGAATGGCCATCATCAAAAATACACATACAGGCTTCCCTGGTGGCGCAGTGGTTGAGAGTCCACCTGCCGATGCAGGGGACGCAGGTTCGTGCCCCGGTCTGGGAAGATCCCACATGCCGCGGAGCGGCTGGGCCCGTGAGCCATGGCCGCTGAGCCTGTGCATCCGGAGCCTGTGCTCCGCAACAGGGGAGGCCACAACAGTGAGAGGCCCGTGTACCGCAAAACAAAAACAAAAACAAAAACACATACAATAAATGCTGGAGAGGGTGTGGAGAAAAGGGAACCCTACTACACTGTTGGTGGGAATGTAAATTGAGGCAGTCACTAGGAGAACAGTATGAAGGTTCCTTAAAAAACTAAAAATAGACTTGTCATATGATCCAGCAATCCCACTCCTGGGCATATATCCAGACAAAACTATAATTCAAAAAGATACATGAGGGCTTCCCTGGTGGCGCAGTGGTTGAGAATCTGCCTGCCAATGCAGGGGACACGAGTTTGAGCCCTGGTCTGGGAAGAACCCACATGCCGCGGAGCAACTAGCCCCATGAGCCACAATTACTGAGCCTGCACGTCTGGAGCCTGTGCTCCGCAACAAGAGAGGCCACGATAGTGAGAGGCCCGCGCACCGCGATGAACAGTGGCCCCCGCTCGCTGCAACTAGAGAAAGCCCTCACACAGAAACGAAGAGCCAACACAGCCATAAATAAATAAATAAATAAATAAAATAAATTAAAAGAAAAAAAAAAGATACATGCACCCCTATGTTCATAGCAGCACTATTTACAATAGCCAAGACATGGAAACATCTTAAATGTCCATCAACAGATGAATGGATAAAGAAGATGTGGTACATATATACAATGAAATACTACTCAGCCATAAAAAAGAATGAATTAATGCTATTGCAGCTACATGGATGGACCTACAGATTATCGTATGAAGCGACATAAATCAGAAAGAGAAAGACAAATACCATAGGATATCACTTATATGTGGAATCTAAAATATGACACAAATGAACTTATCTACAAAATAAACAGACTCACAGACATAGAGAATGGACTTGTGGTTGCCAAGGGAAAGGGGGATGGAGGAGGGTTGGATTGGGAGTTTGGGATTAGCAGATGCAAACTATTATGTATAGAATGGATAAACAACCAGATCCTACTCTATAGCACAGGGAACTATATTCAATATCCTGTAATAAACCATAATGGAAAATAATTTTTTAAATTAGAGGATAAAATAGTATGTGTCCAATATTTAATCAAGCATAATGATGCTCTTTGTGGCAATGGCAGCTCAATATTTACAGAAAACAATGGAAATTTTCTCAGTTTCATAAAAATTATTTTACAACATAATGCAAAAATGTTCAGCATGGAAAAAGAGAAAAAAAGAAAAAATAAATTTAAAAACAGAAAAACAAAAGATGAAAAAACAACTACAAAAAAGGGAAAAAATGTTCAGCATGTAATATAGGTTAAAAAATGCATCAGATGGGGCTTCCCTGGTGGTGCAGTCATTGAGAGTCTGCCTGCCGATGCAGGGGACGCGGGTTCGTGCCCTGGTCTGGGAAGTTCCCACATGCCGCAGAGCGGCTGGGCCCGTGAGACATGGCCACTGAGCCTGCGCGTCCGGAGCCTGTGCTCCGCAACGGGAGAGGCCACAACAGTGGGGGGCTGACATACCGCAAAAAAAAAAAAAAAAAAAAAAAATGCATCAGATGATCATTATATAGAATGGAGGACTCAAAATGAGATTATTAATTTAATGTGTTTTAAAGTAAGAGGAAAAATCATATACAACATACTTAGAAGTAAATTTTACTTAGGTACTCAATTTACTTAGATCATATTACAGAATATAATCAAAAGTATTATTTCTTTTTCTTTATTATTATAAAGGTAACATTTCAAAAGTCATGGAAAACAAGTCGTATATATTATATATATTGATGAACTACCAGAAGGAAAAAAAAAACAAGGAAATTGAAATTAATATTCGCTGCAGTAATAATTACATTCAGTTATCTTTGCTATTTTGTTGGCTTTAAGTCATGTTAAAAACCACAGCTTTATGGATTTTTAAAAAAAATTTTGTTGTTATGAAAGTATGTTTGTTTTGTTGTGATGAAGCTGTATGTGAGAGTTAGAATTTATTTTATTTAACCGTTTATTAGTTTGATTGTAAACTCTTAATTATGTAGACATATGGTACATGAATCTATTTAATATTCTTACTTGGGCCCAGCAAATGTTAGGTGCAGACCCAGTTGCCACCCACCACCTTTCTCAGGTCTGCAGACTCAGAGCCTTTAGGAACCCAACTTGCAGCTACACCGGTTTGCCAAGTCCTGGTCACACTAATTCCCAGCTTCTTCCACAACCCACATAGCTAGTTGTTGATGTACCATCAGGTGTCAGGCACAAGGGCACATATGTAACTAACCATAAAAGTGTCCAAAGTGTAAGACATACTAAATCAACCATGTGTGAGGAGCAGCCTCACAGATGAACACTTTTACCTGCTGACGAAATGATCCTACTTCTTTCTCCCACACTCTAGGCTCCCAGACAACTAGTGTTTGGAGTACCAGACCCATGGGAAGTGAAGAGAGACTTAAGTTTATACTAATCTTCCTCATCCAGAGCCTAATTACGTCATGGCCATTCGTCTGTGTGAACTCAAATGGCTGTGTAGAGTCGGGGAAGTCACGTATTAATTATTCAAATTACTGATCTCCTGTATGAATTAGACCCTTACCTTCGCCCAAAGTCCCCAGCCTGTTTCCTCTCTCAACAGCCACTCTCTTGGGGGGATACAAGCTCTTTCGAATTGTCAGAGCAGTACATTTGCTGGTTCAAAAAACAAAAACTGGGCTTCCCTGGTGGCGCAGTGGTTGAGAGTCTGCCTGCCGATTCAGGGGACGCGGGTTCGTGCCCCGGTCCGGGAAGATTCCACATGCCGCGGAGCGGCTGGGCCCGTGAGCCATGGCCGCTGAGTCTGCGCTTCCGGAGCCTGTGCTCCGCAATGGGAGAGGCCACAACAGTGAGAGGCCCACGTACCGAAAAAACAAAACAAAACAAAACAAAAACTAAGTACCTGTAGATGAACACCCTGGGTTCAGTCACCAATGGTTTGGAGGATCTCCTCATGTTTTCTATCACTGCTCCTATTATCACAGATCCTTAAGAGTAGCTGCAAAGAGAAGAATTTAGTGGCAAGCTGTGCCCACATCCAGATAAGCGACAAACTGCTCCAGGCTCTTTGATGTCCAGGACAGCCTTGAGTCTGTGTGGTAGGATTTCCCTGGGAGCGGTACTTGTATTCATCAAAGACAGACTGAGAGAGTGAAAAAACAAACAAAAAACAAAACAAAACAAAACAAAAAAAATAGGACAACTGAAGCCTGCCAAGATAGGCTGGTACCTTATCCATCCCATGGCATCTGGTCATGAAGCTTTGCTAGATCTTCCAGAAAATCACTCACTGTTTCTCTTTCTTTTATAGTGACATTTTTTTTTGTTTCTTTTTATCATTCCATAAGAGTTGCTATGTATTGTACAAACTAGAGGAATTACAGATTGGCAGAATAATATACAGCCAACTGCATATGTGCAAAGTAAAATATAATTTTAAAAATCACCTGTAGTTCTACCCACACTATCATTGGTAAACTCTGGTGTATATCCTTCCAGTTGTGTGTGTGTGTGTGTATGTGTGTGTGTATTTTAATAAAAATGAGATCATGTTGTAAATGCTCTTTTGACAATCTGACTTTTTAATCTATAATATTATGAATGGTTTTCATGGCTTCGAATTTTCTGCTATATTATCATGATTCTTATTATTGAAAATGAATTCTCAGTATATGATCGCTACCTCTATGTGCCATGTACTATACTAAGCACTTCACCTATGTCATTTAATCATTTCTGTGACCCTGGGAAGTAAGTATTACTATCCCTATTTCACAGATTAGGAAATTAAGTCTCAGAGAGATTGAATAAGTTAAAATATGCCAAAGAGTTAGTAAATGCCATAGCAGATTGGAGCCCAGTTCTCTCTGCTGACAGAGCTCAGGTTTTTAACCAATATGATAATAATTCTGATTAGCAGAATTGAGTGTTCTAATAACCTTTTAGTTAGAAACATGGATAGATCAACAGGTAGTAGGGAGATCAACAATCAAAAGATATACATAAACATATGTAAATATAGTCGAGCATGTCATCATATACATGGATGTGCATGGGTATTTGTAGACACATACACACGTGCACATGCACACACACACACACACACACAGAAAAACAATATAATCCAGGATCAAAAGAAGGAAAACCAGAAGAGAGAGTAAGGTCAGAGGCAATGACATAGAAAATGTTCTCATTCTTTCCCTGGATAAGTTGTGGATGTCTTGGAGAAGTAGAAACTACCCTTTAGTTTTCCTTTAACTCTTTTTTTCTCCTATTGGAGTAAAATTGCTTTACAATGTTCTGTTAGTTTCTGCTGTACAATGAAGTGAATCAGCTGTATGTATACCTATAACCCCTCCCTCATGGACCTCCCTCCCACCCCCCCATCCCACCTATCTAGGGCGTCACAGAGCACCAAGCTGAGTTCCCTGTGCTACACAGCAGGTTCCCACTAACTGTCTATTTTACACATGTTAGTGTATTTATGTCAAACCTAATCTCCCAATTTGTTGCACATTTCCCCACCGTGTTCCCCACCATGTTCTCTACATCTATGTCTCTATTCCTGCCCACAAATAGGTTCATCTGTACCATTTTTCTAGATTCCACATGTATGTGTTAATATATGATATTTGTTTTTCTCTTTCTGACTTACTTCACTCTGTATGACAGACTCTAGGTCCATCTACGTCTCTACAAATGACCCAATTTCATTCCTTTTTATGGCTGAGTAATATTCCATTGTATATATGTACCACATCTTCTTTATCCATTCATCTATTTCTGGACATTTAGGTTGTTTCCATGTCCTGGCTATTGTAAATAGTGATGCAATGAACATTGGAGTACATGTGTTCTTTTGAATTATGGTTTTCTCAGGGTATATGCCCGGTAGTGGGATTGCTGGGTCGTATGGTAGTTCTATTTTTAGTTTTTTAAGGAACATCCATACTGTTCTCCATAGTGCTGTATCAATTTACATTCCCACCAACAGTGCAAGAGGGTTCCCTTTTCTCCACACCCTCTCCAGCATTTATTGTTTGTAGATTTTTTGATGATGGCCATTCTGACTGGTGTGAGGTGATACCTCATTGTAGCTTTGATTTGCTTTTCTCTAATAATTAGTGTTGTTGAGCATCTTTTCATGTGTCTCTTGGTCATCTGTATGTCTTCTTTGGTGAAATACCTATTTAGGTCTTCTGCCCATTTTTGTGTTTGTTTTTCTGATATTGAGCTCCATGAGCTGTTTGTATATTTTGGAGATTAATCCTTTGTCCGTTGCTTCATTTGTAAATATTTTCTCCCATTCTGAGGGTTGTCTTTTCATCTTCTTTATGGCTTCCTTTGCTTTGCAAAAACTTTTAAGTTTAATTAGGTCACATTTGTTTATTTTTGTTTGTATTTCCATTACTCTGGAATGTGGGTCAGAAAAGATCTTGCTGGGGTTTATGTCAAAGTGTGTTTTTCCTATGTTTTCCTCTAGAGTTTGATAGTGTCCAGTCTTATATTTAGGTCTTTAATCTATTTGGAGTTTATTTTTGTGTATGGTGTTAGGTAGTGTTCTAGTTTCATTCTTTTACATGTAGCTGTCCAGTTTTCCCAGCACCACTTATTGAAGAGACTGTCTTATCTCCATTGTATGTTCTTGCCTACTTTGTCATAAATTAGGTGACCATACGTGCATGGGTTTATCTCTGGGCTTTCTCTCCTGTGCCATTGATCTATATTTCTGTTTTTGTGCCAGTACCATACTGTCTTGATTACTGTAGCTCTGTAGTATAGTTTGAATTCAGGGAGCCTGATTCCTCCAGCTCCATTTTTCTTTCTCCAGATTGCTTTGGCTATTTGGGGTCTTTTGTGTTTCCATATGAATTGTAAAATTTTTGTTCTAATTCTGTGAAAAATGCCATTGGTAGTTTGATAGGGATTGCACTGAATCTGTAGATTGCTTTGGGTAGTATAGTCATTTTCACAATATTGATTCTTCCAATCCAAGAACATGGTATATTTCTCTACCTGTTTATGTCATCTTTGATTTCTTTCATCAGTGCTTTATAGTTTTCTGAGTACAAGTCTTTCACCTCCTTAGGCAGGGTTATTCCTAGGTATTTTATTCTTTTTGTTGCAATGGTAAATGGAAGTGTTTCCTTAATTTCTCTTTCTGATTTTTCACTGTTGGTGTATAGGAATGCCAGAGATTTCTGTGCATTAACTTTGTATCCTGCAACCTTACCAAATTCATTGA
This sequence comes from Leucopleurus acutus, assembly GCF_964270905.1. NCBI lineage: Eukaryota > Metazoa > Chordata > Mammalia > Artiodactyla > Delphinidae > Leucopleurus > Leucopleurus acutus. The sequence goes on from NC_139161.1 coordinate 31,336,328, forward strand.
TTAGTTCTAGTAGTTTTCTGGTGGCATCTTTAGGATTTTCTATGTACAGTATCATGTCATTGGTAAACAGTGACAGTTTTACTTCTTTTCCAATTTGTATTCATTTTATTTCTTTTTCTTCTCTGATTGCCATGGGTAGGACTTCCAAAAGCTATGTTGAAAAAGAGTGGTGAGAGTGGACATCCTTGTCTTGTTCCTGATCTTAGTGGAAATACTTTCAGTTTTTCACCATTGAGTACTATGCTTGCTGTGGTTTTGTCATATATGGTCTTTATTACGCTGAGGTAGGTTCCCTCTATGCCTATTTTCTGGAGAGTTTTTATCATAAATCAGTATTGAATTTTGCCAAAAGCTTTCTCTGCATCTATTGAGATGATCATATGGATTTTCTTCTTTAATTTGTTAATATGGTGTATCACATTGATTGATTTGCATATGTTGAAGAATCCTTGCATCCCTGGGATAAAGGCCACTTGATCATGGTGTATGACTCTTTTAATGTGCTGTTGGATTCTGTTTGCTAGTATTTTGTTCAGGATTTTTGCATCTATGTTCATCAGTGATATTGGTCTGTAATTTTCTTTTTTTGTGTTATCTTTTTCTGGTTTTGGTATCAGAGTGATGGTGGCCTCATAGAACGAATTTGGGAGTGTTCCTTCCTCTTTAATTTTTTGGAAGAGTTTGAGAAGGATAGGTGTTAACTCTTCTCTAAATGTTTGATAGAATTCTCCTGTGAAGCCATCTGGTCCTGGACTTTTGTTTGTTGGAAGAATATTAATTACAGTTTCAATTACAGTGCTTGTGATAGGTCTGTTTATATTTTCTAATTATTCCTGGTTCAGTCTTGGAAAATTGTACCTTTCCAAGAATTTGTCCATTTCTTTGTGGGTCTCCTTTTATTGGCATATAGTTTTTTGTAGTAGTCTCTTATAATCCTTTGTATTTCTGCGGTGTCAGTTATGATTTCTCCTTCTTCATTTCTAATTTCATTGAATTGCATCCTCTCCCATTTTTTCTTGATGAGTCTGGCTAAAGGTTTATCAATTTTGTTTATCTTCTCAAAGAACCAACTTTAAGTTTTATTGATCTTTGCTATTGCTTTCTTTGTTTCTATTTCATTTATTTTTGTTCTGATCCTTATGATTTCTTTCCTTCTACTGACTCCGGGTTTTCTTTGTTCTTCTTTCTCTAGTTGCTTTAGGTATAAGAATAGATTGTTTATTTGAGATTTTTCCTTTCTTGAGGTGAGATTGAATTGCTGTAAACTTCCCTCTTAGAACTGTTTTTGCTGCGTCTCATAGGTTTTGGGTCATTGTGTTTTTGTTGTCTTTGTTTCTATGTATTTTTTAAATTTCTTTTTTGATTTCCTCAGTGATCTCTTGGTTATTTAGTAGCACACTGTTTGGTCTCCATGTATTTGTGCTTTTTACAGTTTTTTTCCTGTAATTGATTTCCAATCTCATAGTGTTGTGGTCAGAAAAGATGCTTGATATGATTGCAATTTTCTTAAATTTTCCAAGGCTTGATTTGTGACCCAAGATGTGATCTATCCTGGAGAATGTTCTGTGTGCACTTGAGAAGAGAGTGTATTCTGCCACTTTTGGGTGGAATGTCCTATAAATATCAACTAAATCTATCTGGTCTATTGTGTCATTTAAAGCTTGTGTTTCCTTATTTATTTTCTGTTTGGATGATCTGTCCATTGGTGTAAGTGGGGTGTTAAATTCCCCTACTATTATTTTGTTACTGTCAATTTCCCCTTTCATTGTTGTTAGCATTGCCTTATGTATTGAGGTACTCCTATGCTGGGTGCATAAATATTTATTATTGTTATATCTTCTTCTTGGATTGATTTCTTGATCATTATGTATTGTCCTTCCTTATCTCTTGTAACAGTCTTTATTTTAAAGTTTATTTTATCTGATACGAGTATTGCTACTCCATTTTTCTTTTGATTTCTATTTGCATGGAATATCTTTTTCCATCCCTTCACTTTCAGTCTGTATGTGTCCCTAGGTCTGAAGTGGGTCTCTTGTAGACAGCATATATATGGGTTTTGTTTTTGTATTCATTCAGTCAGCCTGTGTCTTTTGTTTGGGGCATTTAATCCATTTACATTCAAGGTCATTATCAGTATGTATGTTCCTATTACCATTTTCTTGTTTTGGGTTTGTTTCTGTGGGTCTTTTTCTTCTCTTGTGTTTCCCACCTAGAGAAGTTTCTTTAGCATTTGTTGTAAAGCCTGTTTGGTGGTGCTGAATTGTCTTAACTTTTGCTTGTCTGTAAAGCTTTTGATTTCTCCATTGAATGTGAATGAGATCCTTGCTGGGTAATCTTGGTTGTAAGTTTTTTTCTTTCATCACTTTAAGTATATCCTGCCACTCCCTTCTGGCCTGCAGAGTTTCTGCTGAAAAATCAGCTGATAACCTTATGGGGATTCCTTTGTATGTTATTTTTGCTTTTCCCTTGGCTTTTCATATGTTTTCTTTGAATTTAGTTTTTGTTAGTTTGATTAATATGTGTCTTGGTGTGTTTCTCCTAGGGTTTATCCTGCCTGGGACTCTCTGTGCTTCCTGGACTTGGGTGCCTATTTCCTTTCCCATGTTAGGGAAGTTTTCCACTACAGTCTCTTCAAATATTTTCTCAGACCCTTTCTTTCTCTCTTCTTCTGGGGCCCCTTAATTCGAATGCTGGCATGTTTAGTGTTGGCCCAGAGGTCGCTGAGACTGGCCTCAGTTCTCTTAATTCCTTTCCTTTATTCTGCTCCTCGGCAGTTATTTCCACCATTCTGTCTTCCAGCTCACTTATTCGTTCTTCTGACTCAGTTATTCTGTTATTGATTCCTTCTAGTGTGTTTTTCATTTCAGTTATTGTGTTGTTTATCTCTGCTTGTTTGTTCATTAGTCCTTCTAGATCTTTGTTAAATGTTTCTTGTATTTTCTCAATCTGTGCCTCCATTCTATTTCCGAGATTCTGGATCATCTTTACTATCACTACTCTGAATTCTTTTTCAGATAGGTTGCCTTTTTCCTCTTTATTTATTTGGTCTTTTAGGTTTTTACCTTGCTCCTTCATCTGTGACATATTTTTTTGTCATCTCATTTTTTTTTTTTTTTTTTTTGCGGTACGCGGGGCTCTCACTGCTGTGGCCTCTCCCGCTGCAGAGCACAGGCTCCGGATGCGCAGGCCCAGCAGCCATGGCTCACGGGCCCAGCCGCTCCACGGCATGTGGGATCTTTCCGGACCGGGGCACAAACCCGTGTCCCCTGCATCGGCAGGCGGACTCTCAACCACTGCGCCACCAGGGAAGCCCTCATTTTTTTTTTTTTTTGATGGGTGGGATTGTGTTCCTGTCTTACTGGTTGTTTGGCCTGAGGCTTCCCGCACTGGAATTTGTAGGCTGTTGGGTAGAGCTGGGTCTTGGTGCCAAGATGAGGCCCTCCTGGAGACCGCACTCTGATGAATATTCCCTGGGGTCTGAGGCTCTCTGTTAGTCCAGTGGTTTGGACTTGGAGCTCCCACCGCATGAGCTCTGGCCCGACCACTGGCTTGTGAACCAAAGTCCCGCAAGCCGTGTGGGGCAGCAAAAAACAGAAAAGAATAAAAGGAGCAGAACTGTAACAAAGAGTAAAAAATAAAATAAGGTTAGAAAATTAACAGATATGTTAGAAAGAGTAAAAAAGTAAAAATATAGATGAAACAGCAACCAGAAGGTAAAACAGAACCACTGTAGTAGAAAAGAGGAGACAAAAAAATAAGAAGCTGGAAAAGGCCTTGGCTGGGGGGTGGGGCTTAGGCTTCACTCAGCAGGAGGGGCCCAGGAGTGCCTCTGGCCTTGGCGGTCAGAGGACCAGGTCCAGGACCCCAGCAGGCTCACTGGGCCCGAATGGGTGGGGGAAATGCTAGGCACGTTCCCTCCGATCCCCTGATCCCAGAGGGCCCCTCCCCATTGGCATCTCCTTTTCTTCCCCTCCCCTCCCTCCTATGCCCCTAGTAGCCATACGGACAGAGGGGGCCCCAGAAGGCAGGGAGGGGACCAGACCTGGAAGCCCAACAGGCTTCCTGGGGCCAAGTGGGTGGGGGAGATACCCTCCATGCCACCCCAGATCCTCCAGTCCTGGAGGGTCTGCCCCCCACCGTCAGCCTCTCTCCTCTTCCCCCCTCCTCTCTTCCTCCCATGCCCCTAGGATCCACAAGACTGGAGGGGGCCCCAGAGAATGGAGGACCAGAAAATCATTCCAGGGAGTTTTGTAGGAAATAATGGGAAGAGACTCTTCCTTTCAGAGTTTGTGGATAATAAGAAACTGCTGGTTGCTATTTTTATCATGACTAGGGAGACACTAGTTGAGAATGAAGCCCAAACAAAAGGGAGCTGGATCACTGAAGACGACTCTGAGTATCTAGATCCAACTGTGTCTGAAGCCAAACGACCCCTAGACTCAGGTAAGTCAGCAAATTCCCCTTACTGCTCTGGCCAATTCAAATATGATTTGCCATTTGTAACTGAAAGAGACTTGTAGCCTTCACAGGGCTCTTCACAAATACTCTGCTTCTTTCTTTCCAGACACGTGGTAAGACTGTACTTCCACATCCTCTTTAAGTTAGGGGTGGTTATGGGACCTGCTTTGACCAATTACGTGTGAACAGATATTTTAAGAGCCAGTACAAGATATGCCACTTTTTTCTCTGTGCCGTAGCAACCAGCAATACTCCAGATAGCGTCTCTCCCATCAGCCTGGTTCCCAGCTGACCTGCAATGGACATGTAGCGTGAGCTAAAAATAAACCTTTATTGTTTTCAAGTTACTGAGATTTTGGAGTTGTTACTACAGCATAACCTATGCCATCCTCACCAACACTAATACAGACTAGTTTAGAAAGGAAAGGGATTATGGCTTCATTAATCTGTGTATCATTTAAAAATCGTCAGCATGCACAATGATGTAAATATACACATGCCACTGAACTGTACTCTTAAAAATGGTTAAAACGGCACAGCCCCTTTCAGGGGGTTACAGTATCATCACCACTTTACTGCAGGCTGTGAGCCCAAGTACCAGAGCTGTGACATCAGTCACCTTCATGAATGATGCTCTTCATTTACACTTTAAAGTTGCTCACTCTCACCTAGCTCAGCACCGGACTGATGTAGCCCCTTCCACGTCTGTCCATCTTCAATCCCACTACAGCACAGAGAGCAATGCAGGGGCATATATATGAGGTTTCTGATTGGACTGTAACCATGAGCAATACCAAATTTCAAAATTCCACTCTCCGGTTCGGATATTGTATGATGCCCTATGACAGCTCTGAAGATAACATTAAAAGGCCAGGTTACTTTCTTCTGGAAAAAAAAAGGTTAAAATTGTCAATTTTATGCTATCTATATTTTATCATAATAAAAAATATCACCAGCAGGCAATCAGGTATTTATTAGGGCCCTATGGGAGAGTTCCATGTAAATGGCCCTGATGGCCAAAATAATTCTTTCTTGCATTCATTCAGCAGACCTTTATTGAGCACCTACTATGTGCCTATCACCATGCTAGGCACTGGGGCTACAGAGACCACACTTTTGCTCTTGAAAAGCTTTCATCCAGCAAGAGGGCACTCATCACAGCTGGTCATCAACTCATCACAGCTGTTCGTCATCCTCGACTCCCTGCCCACCCCCTCACCCCCACTTTCAGGTTCTTGTATTATCACTAGACCCATCTATGGGCCTCATCAAGCAGTACTGACTCAAAGCCATTGTAGCCATTTAAAGAACACTCCCTCTTTCTAATCTCTTTGCCCTCCTCCTCACTAGGACAGTGTTTACGAGGATAGGCTGGAAGGTCCAGCAGGCAGAGTCAAATCCCAGCTCTACCACGTAATAGTTTTGTGACCTGGGCAAGTTACTTAATCTCTTAAAATGGAGATGCAAATAGTAACTGCTTTGTGATGGTTGTGAAGATTATATGCGGTATTTCACATAAACACGTAGCCCAATGCCTGTACAGAGTAAGTGCTGAATAAATATTAGTTATCATCAGTAGTTGTTCTGAACTTCTGGTTTGCCCTGTGATGCTTACATATCCAGCCCACTAGTGGAAGTTGCAGTCAAGGATCCTGTATCCCAGGCTTCTCCATGTTCTCCATGTCCTGATACTTGGAGTTGGGCTCCCATTTCTTGCTTCTCTGCAGGGGACCATTGCTGGTCCACAGCCACTTGGGAGCACCCTTGAGTTAGGCACGACCTGTTCTCCCTCCAGACAGGTGGCTCCATTCCCAGCCAGCAGAATCCAGTCAGAACCTTTCACGTTCTCATTTAGTCAGAACTGGGTGTGTCCTCCCGGACACGGACACGAGGCTGGAGGCTAGTTCCCAACAGCTAAAGGAGGCCACCCCTGCTGCGAGAAGGCTTATAAGCAGCTCAGTACCCCAACTTCCCAGCCTTGTCAGAAGGATTTGTAAGTGTGGCTGGATTAATATTTCAAAGTCCCCCTCACTCTTGTCAAATTTCTGGAAGGCCTCCCTGCATACCCTGCTCTTTCACCCTTTGTGAACAGGAGTCACCCTTCTGAACCAGAGAACAATGGTGCAAACACCGGACAGTTATAGGCAAGATGCCGCTGGGCTAAACAAAGAGAGACCAAAGGGCACATTTGTAGAGAAAATCTGTGTGTACAATCCTTCTAGATGGTAATTAATAATTTTCTTCCAAGTGTTTGTAGTTATCTCAACCAAATCTAATTCCAATGATTTTTTTTTTAATTCCAAAAAATTTTATTTTTTGAAAAATTCCAAAACATCTTATTTGGATTTTTTTCTTCTATTTTCCTTATCTTGTAAAAAATTAGCAGACATTTTTTAGAGCAGTTTTAGGTTTATAGAAAAATTGGGCAGAAAGTACAAAGAGTTCCCATATACCCCCTCTCCCCAAGTATACACTTTCCCGTGTTATTAACATCTGGCATTAGTGTGTTATACCTGTTACAATTAATGAATCAATAATGATGCATTATTAACTAAGGGCCCTAGCTGACATAAAGCCTCACTCTTTGTGTCATACAGTTCTATGTGTTTTGACAAATGCATAATGTCATGCACAGTATCAGACAATAGATTCACTGCCCTAAAAATCCCGTGTTCCATTACTCATTCATCCCGTTCCCGGCCCCCGACAACACTGATCTTTTTACTGCCTCTGTAGTTTTGCCTTTTCCAGAACATCATATATTTAGAATCATACAGTATGTAATCTTTTCAGATTGGCTTCTTTCACTTAGAAATATGCATTTATAGTTCTTCCATGGCTTTTCCTGGCTTGGTGGCTTGCTTGTTTGCTTCCTCTCTTCCTTCCTTCCTCCCTTTTTTTTTGTGGTGAGAACATTTAAAATCTATTCTCTTAGCAACTTTCAAGTAAATGAAACAGTATTATTAGCCATAATCACCACGTTGTACCTCAGATCCCCAAACTTGTTAATCTTATAACTGGAAGTTTGTACTCTTTGACCAATATTTCCCCCGCCCCTGCCCCCAAGCGGCTCATTTCTTTTTATCATTGAATAATATTACATTGTATGGATGTACCATGATTCGTTTATCCATTTACCTATTGAAGCACATCTTGCTTGGTTCCAAGTTTTGGCAGTTATGAATAAAGCTGCTATAAACATTTGTATACAGGTTAGTGTGTAGACATAAGTTTCCAACGCATTTGGGTTAATACCAAGAAATCTGATTGCTGGATCATATGGGAAGACTATGTTTAGTTTTTAAGAAACTGCCAGACTGTCTTCCAAAGTGGCTGTATTATTTTGCATTCCCACTCTTTCGGATGCTCATGTTTTGTTTTCATTAACGTGCAGTGAGAATTTGTAGTCGGAGGAGATCTAAGTATAGCATTTTTCCAGATAATAATTATCTTTCAGTCATTTGCAGTTATTTGAATCAAATCTAATTTTTTTTTAGCAGCTGTCTCTTATTGAGAAATCCCAAAACATCTAATTTGGAGTTTTCTTCTTCTTTTTTCCTTATTATCTTTTTTTTTTTTTTTTTTTTTTTTTTTTGCGGTACGCGAGCCTCTCACTGTTGTGGCCTCTTCCGTTGCGGAGCACAGGCTCCCGACGCGCAGGCTCAGCGGCCATGGCTCACGGGCCCAGCCGCTCCGCGGCATGTGGGATCTTCCCGGACCGGGGCACGAACCCGCGTCCCCTGCATCGGCAGGCGGACTCTCAACCACTACGCCACCAGGGAAGCCCTCAACTAGTACTTTTATTGAGGTATGCCTTTATTGAGGTTATACCTTTATTAAAGTAAAATTTATATACAATAAATTGCATCCATTTTAGTGTACAATTTGATGAGATTTAACAGATGTATATATACATCCTTGAAACCGCTGCCATAATCAAAACACAAAACATTTCTATCATCCCCCAAATTTTCTTGTGCCCATTTGCAGTCCATCCCTCCCTCTGCTGCCGTTCTCAGGCAACCATGAGATGCCTTTTTTTTTTTTTTGGACAACATACGTTCCCTCCTCATATTATTTTGAAGCAAATGTCACATATTGCTTAATCTATAAATATTTTACTATACATTTCTAAGAGATAAGAGCTCCTTAAAAATACGTCATGTCAGGACTTCCCTGGTGGTCCAGTGGTTAAGACTCTGTGCTTCCACTGCAGCAGGGCACGGGTTCGATCCCTGGTCAGGGAATTAAGATCCTTCATGCCACACTGTGTGGCCAAAAAAAAAAGTAAAAAACAAAATGAAAAAAACCCAAATGTCATTATCATACTTCATAATCAACAATAATTCCTTAATATTATCAACTATCCAGTGCAAAGCAGGTGTGCACCCTGCACACTAGGTAGAAACCCCCAAGGGCTGGCAAAAGGGAGAGAAGTGTGAGCAGATCGAGCAAGTGCAGGCACTGCTGGCTGCAGAGCCCAGGAGCATTTCGCCTGCATCCAGCTGTCCTCACCTTTGCTGGATGCTGGGTACTCTCTCCCCTAGGGTTGCCAAATAAATACACAAATAAAAATAGGATGCTCAGTTGAATAGTTGGATTTGCATTTCAGATAAGCAATGAATAATTTGTTTAGTATAAGTACGTCCCATGCAATACTTGGGGCATGCTTATACTAAAAAGTTATTCGTTGTTTATCTGATATTCAGATTTAGCAGGCGTCCAGTACTTTATCTGGCAAGGCTACCTCCTCTGAAATTGATGGTGGAAGGACGCTGTCATGAGCCCAGGGCATCTAGAGGGCTGGTAATTCAGAGAGCAAATCTCCAACTGACTAAGGTGGGACTGGTTAGAAGGAGCTCCAAATCCCCCAAAGAGATAGGACATCTCCCAGCTCCCGACCCCCCGGCCCCTGTCCCTACTGATGGACAGAGACTGGCTTCCAAATCCCTCTCAAGTATTTCCAGCTGGTCTGGCTTCACAGCCTCACACAGAACCCACCCTAAAAGACCTCTCTGCATTTTGGACAGATTCTAAAAGGGAATAAATTAAAGCCTAATTAGTCTGAGGTGCCCAGGGGGGGAGCTTTCCCTGGCACTTCTCTACAAAGTTGCTCTTTGCTCTGTACTGATCTAAGTGGCCATTGTTATAATGGGAATCGTCTCCAGCAGCCCTTTGTGGAATAGGAAAACCCCACTTGCTCAGACTTGCTGTATCAAATTGCAAGATGATCTCACCAAGCGCTTGTCCTCCTCAGAATTTATTTTGGGTGTAACACATGTTAAGAACATAGGGGTGAGCCAGGCTGTGAATCTATCCGTGCCAAAGGCAAAAAGACCTTATGCCCCTCATGTCTATAAGAGAGCTCTTCACCTGCCATCACAGGTGCATGCACCTGGCAAGTAACATCCCACTCAATGCAATTGGTTCTTTATTGTCATTTTATTTATTGTGAGATATCTGATATATACAGAGGAGTAAATAAAAACACATGTACAGTGTAATGCATCATTATAAACTGGACACCCATATAACAACCAACCAGGTCTAAAAGGGCACTCAGCCTTGTGAGGCCCCCATCCCAAATCATATTCCCCTCCTCCTCCAGAGATGGTCACTATCCTAACCTGTGCAAATCATTTCCATGCTTTTCTCTTTAGGGTTATGACTATTTGTGCACCGCTAAGCAAGCCCGTTTATTTAAAAATTAATTAATTAATTTATTTTTAGTTTTTGGCTGTGTTGGGTCTTCGTTTCTGTGCGAGGGCTTTCTCTAGTTGCGGCAAGCAGGGGCTACTCTTCATCGCGGTGCGCGGGCCTCTCACTATCGCGGCCTCTCTTGTTGTGGAGCACAGGCTTCAGACGTGCAGGCTCAGTAGTTGTGGCTCACGGGCCCAGTTGCTCCGCAGCATGTGGGATCCTCCCAGACCAGGGCCCGAACCCGTGTCCCCCACATTAGCAGGCAGATTCTCAACCACTGCGCCACCAGGGAAGCCGCAAGCCCCTGTATTTGAACTTCATACAAATGGAAGGACATTGCATATATTCTTTGTGACTTGTTCCTTCCTCCCAATTGTTCTTAGACTAGCAATGTTTTCTGGAGTAGGCTGTCTTCATAAAAATTACTGGCCTTGAAGTCACACTAACCAGTTTTGCCCTCCTGGCTCAGCCACTTACCCACTAACTGTGTGACCTCTCTTTTCCTCCTTTGTCAAATTGTATCCCTGGACATGAACACCTCAAGAGCAGAAAGTGCACTTCACATATCATTCTGTTCTCAGCAGCTCACAGGGCCTGATACCTGATGAATCTTGTGTGAATGAAGGCGTCGTGGTGAGATGATGTATTCAGGGCCAAATCCCACACCTGATTCATAGCAAATGGTCAACACATGGTGGCTAAAATTATTATTGTCATCAGTGTTGTTTACTTGAATATGCACCTGCCTATGGGAGGAAGCCTCTGTAATGGCTGCCAATGGTCCCTGCCTCCTGATAGAATGTGGCAGGAGTGATAAGATGTCACTTCCAAGATTCCATTATAAAGGGCCATGACTTCCACCTTGGGTCCTCTTTCTCACTGTCCCTGGGGTAAGTCAGCTGCCACGTAATGAGGTAGCCCGGAGGAGAGGTCCCTGGGATGAGGGACGAAGGCCTGTCAACCACCACACAAGTGAGCTTTGAGGCATATTCCCTCTCCAGTGGAGCCTTCAGATGAGACCGTGACCCCAGTACAGCTTGACTACAACCTCTTGAGAGACCTTCAGCCAGAGGCTCCCAGCCAAACTGGGCCTGGATTCCTGACCCACAGAAACTATAAGAAAATGAATATTTGCTGTTTTAAGCTACTACATTGGGGGGCAATTTGTTACACAGCAATGGATGACTAATACACTGCCTTTTCTTGGATGAAGGAGCACTGGTAATTTTTAGAGCATGAGGCAAACAAAGAGATTCAGTGTTCAGATCCCCATTTAAGGATGGACTCCTGCCCAGATGCAAGGAGTACAGTTAACTGACAGCCTTTGGGGTCCAGCCCAGCTTTCAAGCTGAGATCACATTTTTCTTAAGTGCCTTCCCCAGCCAACAGGTAAGCTGAAGTAGTGGTACAAGGGCTTGGCCATCTCCATCTCTGTCTTTGCTTACAGAGCTCCATGTTGGGCTCCAGAGACTTTGACAGGTCTGCACTGGAGTCTTGCCTTTCCATGGGTGTCACTTCCCAATAAACCTTTCTCGTTCCCAATCCCATCTCAGCCTATGCTTCCCAGATAACCCATTCTGCAAACCAAAGACAACATCTGCTTCACAGAAGCCCAAGCTTTCTAGTCAGCCCAGACCTGGGTCCAATACAGACTCTGCCCCAAGCTAGTTCTGTGACTCTGTGGAAGTTACTTAACCTTTCTGAGCCTTTTTTCTCACACGTAAATTGGATGGTAAATAACGTGGGACTCAAACAGGACTTTTATTTACAGTGTATAACAGAATGAGCAACACATAGTAAGTGCTAGATAGAGGACAACTATTGGGCTTCCCTGGTGGCGCAGTGGTTGAGAGTCCGCCCGCTGATGCGGGGGACACGGGTTCGTGCCCCGGTCCGGGAAGATGCCACAGAGTGGCTGGGCCCGTGAGCCATGGCCACTGAGCCTGCGCGTCCGGAGCCTGTGCTCCGCAATGGGAGAGGCCACAACAGTGAGAGGCCCGCGTACAGCAAAAAAAAAAAAAAAAAAGGACAACTATTGTCTATCCGTAGACTATATACCAACTAGTAGCCACTTTATATTTTCCATAAAGTTTTATTGGAAATTATTCCAGTAATTTGTCCAAAATATGTTGTCTAGTATATCTATAATAAACCTTTGATTTTCATGAGGGTGTCAACAAAAAATTAATCATTCAATCTAAGAAAAAAATGGAAAATTTTATTCAAGCCAAATTTGAGGATTATAACCTGGGAAGAGCATCTCAGAAAGCTCTGAGAACTGTTCCACCCCCCCCCCCCACCTTAGAAGTCAAGGCACAGTTACATAAGTTTTTTTTTGTTTTTTTGTTTTTGTTTTTTTTTGTTACATAAGTTTTTTGAGACAGAGGACTGTACCTCAAATGACATATTATTGACAGTTTACATAATCCAGATATAAGCCTCATTGTGGTGGGTCATGTGACCCCTAACAAGATCAGGAAGGAATGCTATCTTTTAAGGAGTTGTCTTGTTGATGCTGGGAGAATGTTGCTCTTTATGGCTAAGCAGGTATTTCTACCAATGGGGGAGGTCTGGTCAATGTTCAATGCAGATACACAATGCACAGTGGGGGAGAGAGGAGGCCAAAGGGCAGAGATTTTTGTTTAAATTTTTCTTGTCTTGCCATAAAAATAAGACTTTTATTTCACAAGGGTTATACCTGTTATCTCTGTGAAACCTCAAACCACCAACTGCCCCTCTAGCACGTATTGTCAGCCATAAAATGAAATCAGGTACAACTCAAACACATACATGACTCTTTTAAGTCCTTAACAGTTCTATAAATAAGGAACTAAACCTTTTTAAAGCGGTTAACTTGTGCCAAAGCAACTGGGTGAATTGTTTCTCTTGTTTGCATTGAACTTTACCACATCAGAGGTCTGAGCCACCTCTGAACGCTGCCCTTTTAATAAACCCAGTCATCTGAAGTTTAAGTCCAAACCTGTTCCTCCCACAGTCTGTCTCACTTTGATGGATAATTCCAAGCCAGGAGATGGGAAGCCATCTGTGTCACTGCCCTCTCTCACTCCCCACCTCCAGTCCAACAGCATGTTTTGTCTTCAAAACACCCTAAATCCACGCACCTCTTTCCATCTCCATGGGCACCATCCCAGCCTCCTTTCTTTCAAGAGCCTCCTAACAGTCTTCCTCTTGCATTTAGAATAAAGACCAAAAAACCCTTTATCAAGGCCTAGGGGCTCTGCATGAACTGGCCCCTCCCCTCCAAATCTCACCTCCGTTCTCCAAACACTCCTTCCCATGTGTCAAGCTTGCTCTTGTCTCAGGACCATCCTGCAGACACTTCCGGTGTCTGGAACCGTCCTCTGTCCACTCTGTGCATTGCAACCTCCTTTTCCTCCTAAAAACCTGAGCCTAGGGAACTGCTTTCTCAAGCAGGTGCCATCACTCTCAACCACAGCACCCAGGTCATTTCTTTCAAAGCGTGCATCTCACTTTGTCATGACCTATTTATTCGTTTACTGAAGGTTTCCCTCGATTTATTACAGTTTCTCTGAGTGCAGCGGTCTTATCCCTTTTGTTCATCCAGTGCCACGCCCAGTGCTGTCCACAATACAGCCTTGAGAAACATCTGTTGGAGGGATTTTCTAGCTAAAAATATCACTTTTATCTTTAACAATTATTTTTCCCCTATTGCAAAAGCCATACTTTTCGTTGTAGAAAAGATTAGAAAGTACAGATTAAAAAAACAAAACAAAACATGTTATCTCACATTTAGAGATAGCTGCATTAGCCTTCAGGTGTATTCTTCTAGGGCAATTTCAATGCATCTCTACCCACGTATATAGGGATATATATGCTCCCAAGTCCTTCAACTTTCTGGGGCTACTCTTTCAACAGCCAAACAAAATGTCTTGGTCCCCGGGCAACACACAAAGGGAAATCAAGCCTTCTAGAGGGACTATAATGGGGCTTGGTATCCCAGGAGGAATAAACATTACAGATTGTGGCAATCAGTGACAGAAGCCTTTGGGGAGGTCCCTGGAAGGGGAAGAGGAAGCAGCTAACATGCTGAACTGCCCAAAGCTAGAGGAAAAGGCTCTGGCTCGTAATAAATGTGTTTGACTTAGTTTATTCCATCTTAGCCAGTTTAGTTTTCCCAGCAATCTCAAAATAGCCTTTGTCATACTTCAGCCAACCTGCCCAGCAAGATGCTAAGATGAGGCCAACTGGGTTTCCAGACAAAACAGAGGGAACAGTTCTCACTGAGTTTGACTCCAGTCAAACTTAACCAAATGTGGGAAAAGTCTGATGTCCTAGGAGCCCCCAGAGCTATTTAGAATATATGTGTAGTAAAGCATAGTAGGGCAGGGGAGCTCCTAGACAGTGTCATGATCAAAACAGATGGACAGGCCTTGGTCAGCTACTTTTCATGTTAGTTTACCCGCCCAACAAGCCTGCAGCTCAGGTGAGGTGGTTTTTTACCCCTTTCACAGGGAGGTTAAGTAATTTGCCCAGAGTGATTCAGCCAGAAGGGACAGAGCTGAGATTGGAACCCAGTCTGTTTGGCCTCAGAACCTGAACTCTTTCTGCGGATCAGAAAGATGGGTATAAGGGTACCATAATCATCACTGAACTGCAGGGCTCTTCGTGGCATGATCCTGTGTTGTTGTTAGAAATAATGACAACAACTAACATTTAGTGCATTGTGCTAAAATTCTTCTGTGCGTATCTCAATTACTTCCCCTAACAACTCTATAAAGAAGGCGTGATTATTGTCTTGCCTTTGCAGATAAGAAAGGTGCAGAGAATCGGAATAACTTGCCCAAGGTCACACTACTAGTAAACGGCCGAGCTAGGATTCAAACCCAGAGAGTCTGGCTCCAAAACCCACACATTTATGCCCCATGCTATGCTCCTCCTACCAGATATAGGGGCCAGAAGCTCGTAGACATGAATTCCCACAGTCCCAAAGCTCCATGCAGGGGCTGGGAAAGGGGGGTGTGGGAAGATGCGACTGTACAGATAATTAAGGCATGAGCTTTGGAGTCAGGCAGTTCCAAGTTCACATCTCCCCTCACCCTGGGGGCTTCGAGCCTCCCTTCTCCACCCAAAAACAACTTGGGATGTCATTTCCTTTCTGCTGTTTTCCAGGATTGAGATGTGCACACACAGAGGAACCAAAGTGCCGTAACCCAGCCGGGGCTTTCCTATCTCCTGTGTCCAGCCGCTCCCTCTTTTCACTGAGCATCAACAGACACAGAATGAGCAGCTCCCCGGCGTCCCCCAAAAGGATGCACTCGGGACTTCCCTGGCCGTCCAGTGGTTAAGACTCAGCGCTGCCAATGCAGGGGGTGCGGGTTCGAGCCCTGGTCGGGGAACCAAGATCCCACAAGCCACGCAGCAGGGCCAAAATAGCCCCACAAATAGCAAAACAAAACAGACAAAGAAACAACAACAAAAAAACCAAAAGGATGCACTGACCACCACAGGGAGCAACAGAAACGTTACTGAAGATTTCAGAGCAGAGCTGAGGAAGGGGATCTCCAGAGCACAGCTCACAGGAGACAACAATTCCATTTTTATTCTTCCATGCTTCTTTCCAGCCTGCCACCCGTTCTTCTGTCACCGCTCCCTCCAGCCTCTCTCCCCCCTCCCCCCCACATCCTCTGCCTGGGGTGGCAGGTGGTGGCTGAGGGAGGACTTCCCTCTTTTCCAAGTCTCTCCTTCTCACTCTCCCCTTCTCACCCAAATTCCTCTTGGAGCCGCCCTCGGGTTAGCAAACCAGTTTTCCTCATCCAGCACATCCTTTGGGTGCCTCCCTCCAGCCCAAGTTGTTAAAGGCTTTTCTCTCCCTGCTTGGAATCCTGATTAATACATTAGCTCCCTTTACCAACCCTCCTTCGAAAAAGGAAGCTCTTTTGAGAAAGGAAGGCGATGGAAATGTTGGGGCAGAGCTGTTGTGCCTGTCTTGCTGGGAGGGGGGAGGCGGGGTTCATATGCCTTGGCCTGTGCTGACCTCTGTTTGGAAAGGTCACTGGTTTCAAAGGTCTTGGCATGTCTGTCCTGAGCCCCTGTTTTTCCATCTCTGGGTTTCCAGCTTGTCCTAACAGCAAAAGGGATTTGTCTCTGGTGAAGGCTGCCAAAGGTAGCGGCAGGAATCTCTCCGAGAGCAATTACCTGGAAGAGCCCTCCCTGGAGAACAGGCTCTTTCGCTTCCGAAATGGAAAATTTGCACATCATGCCAATTATTCCAGAGGGCACTTGGACCTTCACCAGCTGAAACACTAAAAGTCTTAAAGGGAAAGTGGGCAAGGAACAAGGGCAACCTTCCAGGCGCTAGGGAAGCAGGCAGGTGGCGTTTGAAGAAAAAGCCCAAGGTAATAACGAGCTGTGCCGGTGGTGGAACACACTGGAATGTAATGCCAAAACCCATCAACGATTAAAGTTATACGCCCCAGTCTTTTTTTCTTTTTCTCCGAGAGAGTATAGATTTCATTGCCAAGTTCTACAACCCTCTCCTCTACCCTAGAGGTGAAATGTCTATTTTTAAAAAGACTTATGGGGCTTCCCTGGTGGCGCAGTGGTTGAGAGTCCGCCTGCCGATGCAGGGGACGCGGGTTCGTGCCACGGTCCGGGAAGATCCCGCATGCCGCGGAGCGGCTGGGCCCGTGAGCCATGGCCGCTGCGCCTGCGCGTCCGGAGCCTGGGCTCCGCAGCAGGAGAGGCCACAATAGTGAGAGGCCTGCGTACTGCAAAAAAAAAAAAAAAAAGACTTATGACATCAGAAACCTCCTAAAGTCCATACGTAAATTTGACTTGCTGAAGGTTAATTATTTATCTCAATAATAGAATGGCTGAGGATGTCTGCAGGTTTCTTTCTAATCCCATTGGCTTTGAGATGCACTGTACGATTTATTTTGGAAACAGATTTGCTACCTCTGTTAGGCTTTGCCTAAGACAAAACTCAACTTTGCTTTCCCCAGGTGAACACTGATTGGAGTAGTTCAGAGGTGTGCAGACTGGCGGGAAGAAGCTGGCTCGGGTTGACATCTTGCCGTGTGTAGTCACAGACTGGATGGCCCCTCTACAGCTCGTTTGCAAGCACCCAAAGCTTCGATCCAGGATGAGTTAGAGGGAAAGAAAGCATCTTACAGGAACTGGTCAGACCTATCGCACGTGGTTTTGCAGAGAGGACAGTGAGTGGGGAGATCTGGTCCAGAGAGTTCTTTACACCAGAAGGCAGCAAATTAAGCTACGTCATTGGTGATGCTATTTCCTTCTGAAGAGGGTCACCTACAGGCTGCTCTTTGCTTTTGAATCTGATCCTGATTTTGACTGCCGACAAATTCCTAATGGTAGGAAAAAGCAAGCGCCAGGATTGCTTCTAAACATCCCAGCAAAACATTTTACTCCCTTCGCTGCCCCCAGAAAAGAGCACCTTTTTTTGACAAACAATAACAAAAATCCCTGATTCCCCATTCCCAGCATATCTGAGCCCCGAAGTTATCTGTGCTTTCAGCAAAATACATTCTAACGTGACTTTCTTTTGACTTGGCATTTCGTTTCTTTTTTAGATTGACATTTTTGTTTTAAGATATTTTCTTAGTGGTTTCTTTTTCCCAGCTCAGAGGAAAACAGAGCTAGACTTGGGCTTTAGCAAATTAAAACAGGTTCTCCTTCTCAGAGCAGAGTTAAATGTTCCCAGAGAGATGCCAGTGCCACTTTATTTTTGGTTTCAGTTTTCTCAGGAGGACTTTTTCATAGTTCTTGGAGTAGGGATGGGAATCTCTGGAAAAAAGATAAACTGGGATATATTTACCCTACCCCTACTCTCTTTTTTTTTTCTTTTACACTTGAGGTAACTAAATTGGAAGTTGGACATCATGAATCCTATAGTTTTACTTGGGATTTCCTGCTGTTGACACTAAAGTTTTCTTTTTCGTTGGAATCAGCAATACTTAAGCCAAACCTAATGACGTGTTCTCGAAGTACATTTGAAATGCTTTTTCCAGGGCAGTAACTCTTTCCTTCTCTGGGCTGATGAAAAAGAGTGTAGCAATGCTATTCCTAGTTTCTAAAGCCATATTCCGTTAGAATAAGGTTTGGCTGTATGTGGTAGAAAACCCAAACCATCAGTGGCTTAAGATGGAACTTTCTCTCTCCCACGCAAAGGGGAGGGAAGTGGAGGGAGTGGAATGGTGGGTGCATTCCTCAAAGTTCTCAGTGACCCTGGCCTCTTCCAGCTTGTCTCCCACCGTGACTAGGCTTTTATCCTTACGCTCATTATCCCAAATGATGGCATGCATATTACCAGCCAGTAAAGTAAAAAAAGAAGAGGAAAAAAAAAAAGGCAAAAAGCACCCATTGGGGAAGGTTTCCATCCACTGGCAAGAGAACACTTCTGCTTATATGTCACTGACCGGAACTTAATCACATGATCACACTTAGCTACAAGGGAGGCTGGGAAATGTAGTCTTTTTTTCTGGATGGCTGTGTGCCCACTTAAAAATTATATTTGTAGGGGAATTCCCTGGTGGTTGGGCAACTAAAATCCCACACACAAACTGTGCAGCACGGCCAGAAAGAAAAAAGCAAACCCAAAATTATATTTCCATGACATACACTCTAGGTCTTATGTTCTTAAAATTAATGTTTCTATCAATTTTACCTTAAGAAGTTTGAATCACCTTTTGAGATAACAATATAAGATGGTGTAAAATCAGTATTAGAAATACCCCTTTCTATAATATTCATACTCTTTTACCAGTAATTTTGCTACAATTTAACTCAAAATTCAGAAAAAGTTTTAAACAAAAAAAATATACTCATTACATAGTTATATATAATCAGACACAATAAAAGGGATCAGAATGCCAAAATATGGGAGATTGATCAAATAAACCATGCTATACATCCTTAATGAAATATGCATCTATTAAAAATTATGTTTACAGGGACTTCCCTGGCAGTCTGGTGGTTAGGACTCAGTGCTTTCACTGCTGGGGTCCAGGGGTCCAGGTTTGATCCCTGGTCAGGGAACTAAGATCCCGCAAGCCACGTGGCACAGCCAGAAAAAAAAAAAAAATTATGTTTACAAAGAGTCCATGGTAACTTAGAAAACTGCTTACCCTGTTAAATAAAAATATAGGGATATAAACTTGTAGTACAGTTACAATTAACCTATATATAGAAAGAAAAACAAAAAACAAGTAAACAAAACAAAAAAATCAAACATTAAAATCCAAACCCCAATGGCTTTTTGGTTAATAAGAATTTTAATGGCTATTTTTCCTACATTTCTTAATTTTCCAAGTTTTCTTACTATTATACTTATTTATTATATTAGAAATAAAAAATAAATCCTATTCTCTTGTTTCTTTAGGTACCTACATTCAACCCACCTCATAGGGCTCAGTTTAATCCTTTTTCCTATACAAAAGCTTTTCCTGATTACCCTCTCTCTCTTTTGTATTACTGTTATTACCACTTAAAATGGAAAGTCAGCTTTTTTGACTTACCACCATCAAGAGGAATCCTCTGCTGGAGGAGTCTTGGGGTCTGAAGCGGGCTAGATCTCCCCTCTCCCTGCTCCTTGGCAGATACAATGCAGTCCTATGATCCGGGCACACTAATCAGATGACATGAAGCATGGGATATGCTTTAAAATAGTCCACTTCAGGGGATGGAGGGTAGACTAGGTGAAATAAGTTTGTTCATGAGTTGATTAACTGTTGAAAAGAGTGAGAGAAGCATAGTGGTTCATTATACCATTGTCTCTACTTTTGTATTTGTTTGAAATTTTCCATAATGTAATTAAAAAGAAAAAAGATACTTAGAATTTACTCCAGTTTCTGAAACTGGCTAACTATGCAACTTCAACAGTTCATTTAATTAGGGCATTAACAACTGGGAACAAAGTCATTAGGAAATTTTAAGGCAGGAGGCAAATGTTATCACCAGCATCATTTAGGGCTGTTTCCATTCTAAGGGAAGGAAAATCTAATTCAAAATGGTTTAAGCAATTTATTGGATCCCATTCATGAAAAGTTAGAAAATACGACCCTCTTCAGCTTGTTAACCTAAAACAATAAACAGCTGGTTATTTTATCAGCAAAATGGGTTTATTTGGGAGCAGCAAAAAATTGCAATTTGGGACATGCAATTACGGAAAACCACATGCAAGTCCCGGTAAAGCAAAGGAGAGGAAACTCTTTTATAGAGGAGAAGGGGAAGTTGGGAGGGACTATTACAAACAAAATGTCCATTAGAGGAAAACTGGAAGTTTCCCAGTATAGTGGCTTTTCATTGGCTGAGCTCTTGCCAAGCAAAGAGAATCTTTTTTCTTCTTTCTGGAGGTGATAAAATATTGTCACTTCCTGCTGGAGACGCAAGGTACATCTCTTCTGGTTGGGATCTGAATTGTATGTGCATGAGATCTCCCCTTTCTGGCCTCCTGACTATTTTAGTAGGGTTTCCCTTTATTAATTTTCACAAGGCATTGTTCGAGCCAGGGTTCAAACATGCCATCGCACTGGGACTCTCTACATCTCTCTGTCTCTTGGCTCTGCCGTCTGCCAAGTTAGCTTCATCCTTGGACTTCACAAGGTGCTTCCTCAGGTTCGCATCTGATCTGGTTCAAGTCTAGCAAAAACAAGAGAGTAGCAGTCGCTGTTGCTGCCCCCTCCCCCATGCATACACACACACACACACACACACACACACACAATATTACATTCATCTTTGTATCCCACCATCACCCAACACAGTCCTCACACATGAAAGGGGTTCAACAAATGCTTCTAAATGTTTTTTTGAATGGAAAACTTTTTGCCAGTGTACAACTACAGGACCAACCAGGCAGACTTGGAAAAGGAATTTTGCAACACCATAGAGAGAAATTTCATTAGACCTGTCTGATGACTAATGTCCGATAATCCCATGGGGGATAATACCATGTGCCAGGCTTCCCAAGAGATAAGCCTTTAGGAAAAAGAAAAACTTCCTCTTTCTGTGGAATGATTAACAATAACAGCAGCTAGTGCTGACTGAGGGCTTACTCTATGCCCTTCACATTTCATCATCACAATAACCCTATTATTAGCCTCATTTTACAAATGAGGAAGTTGAGGCACAGAACAATTAAGTCAATTACTGTAGGTCATCTGGCTAGTAGTAACCTGAGCCAGGATTGAATTCTGGTGACAGAGCTCCTTCTTTGAATCCCTCTCCTTCTTGGTCTTGCCGACACTTCCAAGCACTCTTTCTCAAACACTCTCCCTTACAAGTCAGCCTCCAGTACCTGGCCGTTAAGTGTTACAAGTTCTCACAGGATTCTTCCTAGGCCCTCCTCTCCTCTCACTGTCTAGATTCTATCCCTGTGCAATTGCATGAAGGCCCTTGGGTTCAGTTGCCATCAGTATCAGGACTGCATTTGCCTACATACAGTTGGCCCCTTCTGTACCCATGGATGTGGAACCCACGGATACAGAGGGCCAACTATGCCATTTTGTATAAGGGACTTGACCTTCCTTAGATTTTGGCATCCTTTTGGGGAGGGTTCTGGAACTGTTAGGGGAACCACTGACCAAAACCACCCACCCTGGCCAGATATGATCGTAACCACTTGCACGAGTTATCTTACAACAGGAGGTCCTGGTAAGGAACGTGGAACTAATAAGCTACCACCAACCGGAAGAATTTGGTAAAGGTCAAAAGGAGAGAGGAGACTCCAGTCTATATGTCCTCCCAACCTCTCAGAATCCTTCTTGCTGGAATCCATCTTGGCGGAGCAATGCACAGGCCACCAGGAAGGACCCTGAGTCAGAATGATTGACCAGAGACAACCTGGAAACTAACCCCATTACCCTAAAACCTGAGACTGTGAGCCACGTGGCAGAGCAGATCTCCTGGGTTCTCTTACCCTACTGTTCTCCGCCCGGGCACCCCTTCCCAATAACGTCCCTTGCTTTGCCAGCATGTGTCTCCTCGGACAATTCATTTCTGAGTGTTAGACAAGAGCCCTGGGAGGGATCCCCTTTCCTGCAACAGAACTAATCCCCCATGGATACTGAGGGATGACTGTACAGCTAAAAAAGTGACTATTCTAGCTTAACCAAACGGGGGCTTGCTTTTCTAGTAATATTAAAAATACTATATATCTATATATGTATATGTATAGCTATACATGTATACGTATAGCTGATTCACTTTGTTATACAGCAGAAACTAACACACCATTGGAAAGCAATTATACTCCAATAAAGATGTTAAAAAAAAAAATACATGATCTGGGCTCTGCTATGTTATCAGCGTCCTAGGGACCCTTGACTGTTCCTCTCCACCATCCTCACATGTAGCTTTCATTCTCATGCTCTTTTTTGCCTTAAATAACAAGATAGATGCTCTGCCCCCACGTTCAAGTTTATATTCCAGGCAGGTAGATGGGGGAATGACAAAAATTTATGAAAGCCTAATCTATCACTTTGTATAAAGTCTCCTGGAACTCTTACCTGACTACTTCTGTTTACCGCTTTGGTCAGAGCTGACAATTTCCAGCAGCCAGGAAGTCAGGGAAGGTATATTTAACTGGGCACATGGTATCCTGAACACATTTAAGACTCTGATAGAATGGAGGAAATTTAAATATATACAATGAAATACTATTCAGCCATGAGAAAGAAGGAAGGAAATTCATCCATTTGCATCCAACAACATGGATGGAACTTGAGGGCATAATGCTAAGAGATAAGTCAGACAGAGAAAGACAAATACTATATGATATCACTTGTATGTGGAATCTAAAAAGCTGAACTAAAAACAGAGAATAGAATGGTGGTTACCAGGGGCTGGGTGTGTGGGGTCGGGTGGGTGGGGGAACTGGGAGATGTTTAAGGGTGCAAACTTGCTACTAGTAAATAAAAAAGTTCTGGAGATCTAATGCATAGCATAGTACTTATAGTCAACAATGCTCTATTATAAACTTCAAAATTGCTAAGACACTAGATTTTAATTGTTCTCATCACAAAAAAGAGATGATAATTAGGGGACGTAATAGAGGTGTTAGCAAACACTATTGTAGTAATCATATTGCAACACAGAAATGTGTCAAACCAACACACTGTACACCTTAAACTTACACAATGTCATATGTCAATTATATCTCAATGGGGGAAAAAAAGGAAGAGAAATGATATTGGGAAGGCAATCAACACACCATTTATATACCATTGACCTCAAATTTATAATTCTATCTCAGACCCCTGCACAAATTGAAGTTGAGTTGAGTTTATGCTGGACTCTCTTTCCTGTTGCAAAAGTATTACTGAATAAAGTCTAGCCTCACCACTTTAGCTAGTGTTCAGCTTTGTTTATCTTTTTTTTTTTTTTTTTGCGGTACGCGGGCCTCTCACTGTTGTGGCCTCTCCCGTTGCGGAGCACAGGCTCCGGACGCGCAGGCTCAGCGGCCATGGCTCACGGGCCCAGCCGCTCCGCGGCATGTGGGATCTTCCCGAACCCGGGCACGAACACGTGTCCCCTGCATCGGCAGGCGGACTCTCAACGACTGCGCCACCAGGGAAGCCCCAACTGAGTGAAATTTAAAGCCCTCGTTGGCTTTGTTCAGAGGTTCATAAATTGGGGAGCATCAGTCTAGCAATAGATGGATTGGAACCTCAAAGAACTATACAAGGCAAGAAATGTTACAGGCACAAGGGAGCAGGAACAAGGAAGTTATACTGGGCGTTTGCTGATTTGTTAAGGCAGGGTTTCTTTCCTTACACGGAGCAAAGGGAAGTCTTAGAAGAGATGGGCCAGGTAATTTGTGCTGAGCAGGCAAGAGCTGATGGGTTGGCTTAGGTCTTCCTTTTCCAGGAGAGCCCAACATAAAAACTTAGTGACGTTTTGGTTTGATGACATGTGGTTTAGCGTGAGTGACTCCATCTTGGCCCTAATCTGGTTACTTTAACAGTCTTCATCTTGGTTTACTGCCTAGCTATTGCCCCAACTTACTCCAGGTCAGGTTTCTCATTGTGATCTTTGTCTGACAGCTTTTTAAATTTACAAAAATTTCTTCAAACTGAAGTAAATAGAGTGGACTTGTTTGGGGCCCACCAGGGGGTCCCTTTTGTCCACCCAACCTTCAAGCGTGCTGTGTTAAGACTTTTGTTTCAATCCCATCAATGTCCAGTTTTATTTATCTCATTTCTAAGGATTTCCATCCTGCTGGGACGCATCCCTTGATCCGCCCCTCCCCCCACCTTTCCACATTCTCTTGTTCATTAACCTAGAGTTTTTATTAGCATCTGTAAAGCCCATGAGGAGAAACTGAGACAGCAAATTCGATAAGGCTTCGGAATTATTGCTGATTTTGCAGCAGTAAATTTACACAGGGTGCCCAGTGAAAAAGGGCACCCCTTAACCACAGAATTTATCATGACCTGGGTTACAGGTGTGCAAATTGATAAACAGAAACCTCATTTAAAATGGAGTCAGGGGCTTCCCTGGTGGCGCAAGTGGTTGAGAGTCCACCTGCCGATGCAGGGGACACGGGTTCATGCCCTGGTCCGGGAAGATCCCACATGCCGTGGAGCAACTGGGCCCGTGAGCCATGACCACTGAGCCTGCGCATCTGGAGCCTGTGCTCCGCAACGGGAGAGGCCACAACAGTGAGAGGCCCGCGTACCACATAAAAAAAAAAAAAAAAAAAAAAAAAATGGAGTCAGGATGAGACTTCCCTGGTGGTCCAGTGGTTAAGACTCCACGTTTCCACTGCAGGGGGCACAGGTTCGAATCCTGGTCGGGGAACTAAGATCACACATGCTGTGTGGTGTGGCCAAAATAAACTAATTAATTAAATAAAATGGAGTCAGGAGGCCAGAACGGGGAGCTCTTATGCACTACCACTTGTAGTCAATTGCAGACCCAATAGGAAGAGACATACCTTTGCGTCTCCAACAGGAAGAAGATTACTACTTTACTACCAAGCAGGAGAAGGAAGAATTTCTCCTTGCCCAGCAACAGCCCAGCCAATGAGAGGCTGTCACCACTCAGCCAATGAAAAGCCACTACACTTGGAACTCCCAGTTTCCTCCAATGGACTCTTTATTTACAACAGCCCCTCCCAATACCTCCTTTTCCTTTATGAAAGAACATTCTTTTCCTTTGTTCTCCAGACTTGCTGGTGCTTCGTCAAAGATTTTATGTCCTGAATTGTAGTTCTTTGCTGTTCCCAAATAAACCCATTTTGCTGCAGGTGAATACCCTGGTCACCATAAAGCCAGTCCCACACAGCTTGCATACAGAGCATATCAGCTGCTTCATGTGCGGTGTTCACTTGGCCTTTATAGGGAGAGTCAGACTGTCTCCCTTCTCAGGGTAAAAAGACCTCACATTCACTTTTAGTCATTCACCAGACTGGTGTTTCCTTGGGAATAGCCTGTTATGTTTCTGAATCTCGCACAGCCACCTGTGATTGCTCCATCATGAGCTGTGGGTCCTACATCAACCCAAACATGCTCTTCCACTTTGCAGCTTTCAAAACCAAAGACAGTGCTCCTAAATTACTCTCATAATCTATTCTAGTAAAGGTTCTTCAGGAAGCTGATGATACCAATCCACAAAGTAAGCTTCTTCACGCTGTGCCCTCTAGTTTCAATTGTTTCTTGATTTTGCCCTCCCCCAATGTGGACCACCTCCTTGGTGACCAGAGGTATTGGAGTTACTCTCTGTTGTCCCCACATAATCCATACTTTTGGGGTGGCTTTGAGGCTTGAGGCTGAAGCTCAGACTGATAGAAATGTGAGCATGGTTCAGTATCAAGGTCTGACCCAGCACTCTTTTTTAATATCATTTTAGTCTTTACAGATAACAATAACTTAGGGACTGTGTGTTTTGCTTTTTTCTTATTCGTTTGCAGTTTTTTTTTTAAAATTTTTATTTATTTATTTTTGGCTGCATTGGGTCTTCATTGCTGTGCGCGGGCTTTCTCTAGTTGCAGCAAGCGGGGCTACTCTTTGTTGTGGGGCACGGTCTTCTCATTGCGGTGGCTTCTCTCGTTGTGGAGCATGGGCTCTAGGCGTGCAGGCTTCAGTAGCTGTAGCACGCAGGCTCAGTAGTCGTGGAGCATGGGCTTAGTTGCTCTGCGGCATGTGGGATCTTCCCGGACCAGGGCTCGAACCCCTGTCCCCTGCATTGGCAGGTGGATTCTTAACCACTGCACCACCAGGGAAGCCCTCGTTTGCATTTCTTATGTATCCAGTGTACCAACTCCCTGGGAGCTATTAATTTTTACTGTTAGTAATTTATCCCACCACAGCTGCTGCTCCTTACTGTGGATGGCCACATGACTACCCAGGGATTAAAGGTTCCTTATACTCCACTCACTTTTCCTCTTCCCAAATCACATGTTTCAGTGAGCAAGGCCGTTTTAGCAAATCCCACATTTTTTCTGACACTGAAAGAGCTGTTTTAACACACAATACTTGTGATACCAAACATGGGTTTTTTTTTTCACATCAACAACCAATTCTCTGACACCAACTAGGTGTCTTACAATTCAACTCAATTCTAACACTAACCACCCAGAGTTAGCATCAGGCCCACAGGTTTAAGGGCTCAGTCTCATACATCAGACACTGGTCACAAATGGGGTGGTTAGGGTACCCACACTTCTATCTAAATTGGCTAAAGTTTGGGGGTTCCTACAAATCCATCTCCAAGGTTCAATAATTCACTAGAACAACTCACTCAGGAAACAATTTACTTACTATTACTGGTTTATTATAAAGGATACAACTTAGGAACAGTCAAATGGAAGAGATACGTAGGGCACAGTATGGGGTGAGGGGTACACAGCTTCCATGTCCTCTCTAGACACATCACCCTCCCAGCACCTTGATGTGTTCACCAATCCAGAAGGTCCAATAACTGGAAAGTTTTATATGAAATACTATTAAATGAAAGAAAGGGTAGGATATAAAATATAAATACATGATGACTAAAAACACATAAAGATTAAATTTCCACATGGTGCCTGAGCTTGATCGCTCTCTTCTTGATCCCAGATGGTAAGGCTGAAGTTACGAAAGAAGGTGTGAAACTACCATGAGTCCAGGAAAAGTATTGGGGAGGTAGCTATTCTTTACAACTGTACTCAGACAGTGATCATCAGGAATAGAGAAAATTAAGCCAAGTGACAAATGGGTCACTGAAGAAATCAAAGAGGAAATAAAAAAGTACCTAGAGGCAAGTGAAAATGAAAACACAACAATCCAAAAATCTATGGGACATAGCAAAAGCAGTTCTGAAGGGGAAGTTTATAGTGATAGAAGCTAACCTCAGGAAACAAGAAAAATCTCAAATAAACAACCTAAATTTACACCTAAAGGAACTAGAAAAAGAAGCACAAACAAAACCCAAAGTTAGTAGAAGGAATGAAATCATAAAGATCAGAGCAGAAATAAATGACATAGAGACAAAAAAAAATCAATGAAACTAAGAGCTGGTTCTTTGAGAAGATAAGCGAAACTGATAAACCTTTAGCCAGATTCATCAAGAAAAAAAGAGAGAGGGCCCAACTTAATAAAATCAGAAATGAAAAAGAAGTCAACACCAAAACCACAGAAATACAAAGGATCATAATAAATTACCATGACACAATTAAACACCAATAAAATGGACAACTTAGAAGAAATGGACAAATTCCTAGAAATGTACAACCTCTCAAGACCGAATCAGGAAGAAATAGAAAATACGAACAGACCAATTACCAGTAAAGAAATTGAATCAGTAATTTTAAAACTTCCAGCAAACAAAAGCCCAGGATCAGATGGCTTCATAGGTAAATTCTATCAGATGTTTAGAGAAGAGTTAACATCTATCCTTCTCAAACTATTCCAAAAAATTGCAGAGGAAGAAATGCTTCTGAACTCATTCAACGAGGCCAGCATCACCCTGAGACCAAAAGCAAAGATATCACAAAAAAAGAAAATTATAGGCCAATATCACTGATGAATGAACATAGATGCAAAATTCCTCAACAAAATATTAGCAAACCTATGCAACAATACATTAAAAGGCTCATACACCAGGATCCAGGGGATTTACCCCAGGGATGCAAGGATGGATCAATATCCACAAATCAATCAATGTGACACATTAACAAACTGAAGAACAAAAGTCATATCATCACCTCAATAAATGCAAAAAAAAGCTTTTGACAAATGTCAGCATCCATTTATGATTAAAAACTCTCCAGAAAGTGGGTATAGAGGGAACCTACCTCAACATAATAAAGGCCACATATGACAAGCACACAGCTGAACATAATTTTCCATGATGAAAAGCAGAAAGCACTTCCTCTAAGATCAGGAACAAGACAAGGATGCCCACTCTCGCCACTTTTATTCAACATAGTATTAGAAGTCCCAGCCACAGCAAGCAGATAAGAAAAAGAAATAAAAGGAATCCGAATTGTAAAGGAATAAGTAAAAGTGTCAGTGTTTGCAAATGACATGATACTATACATAGAAAATCCTAAAAATGCCACCAAAAAACTAATAGAACTCATCAGAATTTGGTAAAGTTGCAAGATATAAAATTAATATACAGAAATACGTTGTGTTTCTATACACTAACAATAAACTATTGGAAGAGAAGTTAACAAAATAATCCCATTAAAATTGTATCAAAAATAATAAAATACCTTGAAATAAATCTAACTAAGGAGGTAAAAGACCTGTAGGTGGAAACTGTAAGGCACTGATGAAAGAAATTAAAGATGACACAGATGGACAGATATACGGTGCTCATGGATTGGAAGAATTAATATTGTTAAAATGACCATAATACCCAAAGCAATCTACAGATACAATGCAATCCCTATCAAAATACCAATGGCACTTTTCACAGAACTAGAACAAATAATTCTATAATTTGTATGGAAACACAAAAGGACTTGAATAGCCAAAACACTCTTGAGAAAGAAGAACCAAGCTGGAGGTATCATGCTCCCTATCTTCAAACTATACTACAAAGTTACAGTAATCAAAACAGTATTGGGCTTCCCTGGTGGCGCAGTGGTTGAGAGTCCGCCTGCCAATGCAAGGGATACGGGTTCATGCCCCAGTCCGGGAAGATCCCACATGCTGCAGAGCAGCTGGGACTGTGAGCCATGGCTGCTAAGCCTGTGCGTCCGGAGCCTGTGCTCCACAACGGGAGAGGCCACAACAGTGAGAGGCCCACGTACCACAAAAAAAAACAAAACAAAACAGTATGGTACTGGGGCTTCCCTGGTGGCACAGTGGTTGAGAGTCTGCCTGCCAATGCAGGGCACATGGGTTCGAGCCCTGGTCCAGGGGAGTCCCACATGCCGTGGAGCAAGTGGGCCTGTGTGCCACAACTGCTGAGCCTGCACTCTGGAGCCCGCGAGCCACAACTACTGAGCCCACGTGCCACAACTGCTGAGGGCCGTGCGCCTAGAGCCCGTGCTCCGTGACAGGACAGGCCACCGCAATGAGAAGCTCGCACACCATGGCGAGGGTTGGTATGCCCGTACACTCGCCGCAACTAGAGAGGGCCCACGCACAGCAACGAAGACCCAATGCAGCCAAAAATAAATTAAAAAAAAAAACAGTATGGTACTGGCACAAAAATAGACACACAGATCAATGGAGCAGAATAGAGAGCCCAGAAATGAACCCACACTTGTGTGGGCAATTAATCTATGACAAAGGAGGTAAGAATACATCATGGGGAAAAGACAGCCTAATAAATGGTGTTCAGAAAACTCGACAGCTACATGCAAAAGACTCAAGCTAGAGTATGTTCTCACACCATGCACAAAAATAAATTCAGAACGGATCAAAGACTTGAAACCGTAAAATTCCTAGAAGAAAACATAACCACTACACCTTTACATCAGTCTTAGTAACATTTTTTTGGATATATCTCCTCAGGCAAGGGAAACAAAAGCAAAAAACAGACAAACTGGGCTGCTTCAAATTAAAAAGTTTTTGCACAGCGAAGGAAACTATCAACAAAATGAACAGGCCACCTACTGAATGGGAGAAGACATTTGCAAACAATATCTCCTATAAGGGGTTAATATCCAAAATATACAAAGAATGCATACAACTCAACATCAAAAACACCTCTCAATTAAAAAATGAGCAGAACAGTTTTTCCAAAGGAGACATACATATGGCCAACCAGTACATGAAAAGATGCTCAACATCACTAATCATCAAGGAAATGTAAATCAAAACCACAGTGAGTAGATAAATAACAAGGACTCACTGTATAGCACAGGGAACTATATTCAATGTCCTGTAATTACCTGTATTGGAAAAGAATCTGAAAAAGAATATATATATATATATATATATATATACACATATATATACATATGTATATATAATATACATATGAATCAGTAAATAAACTATACTATGATTTATCACCTCATAACTGTCAGAATGGCTATCATTAAAAAGACAACAGGGGCTTCCCTGTCAGCGCAGTGGTTGCGAGTCCGCCGGTCGATGCAGGGGACACGCGTTCGTGCCCCGGTCCGGGAGGATCCCGCATGCCGCAGAGCGGCTGGGCCCGTGAGCCATGGCCGCTGAGCCTGCGCATCCGGAGACTGCTCCGCGGCGGGAGAGGCCACAGCAGTGAGAGGCCCGAGTACCGCAAAAAAATAAATTAATTAATTAAAAAGACAACAAATACCATGTGTTGGTGAGGGTGTGGAGAAATGGGGACCCTTATGCACTGTTGGTGGCAATGTAAATTGGTGCAGTCACTATGGAAAACAGTATGGAGATTCCTCAAAAAATTAAAAATAGAACTACCATATGATCCATCAATTCCACTACTGGGTATTTATCTGAAGAAAACAAAAACACTAACTAGAAAAGATATATGTATCACCTAAGTCCCAAATGAAACTGGAAACATGAAATTGGAAATGCACTTCTCCATTTCTTAAGTAGGTTCCAGGCTTCCTGCGTGATGCTCATAATTTAGTTTGGTTTGTCGAATATATACCTCGTGCTCTTATATGTCAGGCATTGGGACAGGTACTTGGGATCTGAAGATGAGTAAGACACATTCTTTTATTTGTTTATTTATATTTATTTTTTAAACATCTTTTTTGGAGTATAATTGCTTTACAATGGTGTGTTAGTTTCTACTGTATAACAAAGTGAATCAGCTATACATATACCTATATTCCCATATCTCCTCCATCTTGCCTCTCCCTCCCACCGTCCCTATCCCACCCCTCTAGGTGGTCACAAAGCACCGAGTTGAACTCCCTGTGTTATGCGGCTGCTTCCCACTAGCTATCTATTTTACATTCGGTAGTGTATATACGTCGATGCTACTCTCACTTCGCCCCAGCTTCCCCCTCCCACCCCATGTCCTCAAGTCCATTTTCTGTCTACCTTTTTATTCCTGCCCTGCAACTATGTTACTCAGTACCGTTGTTTCTGTTTGTTTTTTAGGTTCCATACATATGTGTTAGCATACGGTATTTGTTTTTCTCTTTCTGACTTACTTCACTCTGTATGACAGACTCTAGGTCCATCCACCTCACTACAAATAACTCAATTTCGTTTCTTTTTATGGCTGAGTAATATTCCATTGTTTATATGTGCCACATCTTCTTTATCCATTCATCTGTTGATGGACACTTAGGTTGCATCCATGTCCCGGCTATTGTAAATAGAGCTGCAATGAACATTGTGGTACATGACTTTTTTTGAATTATGGTTTTCTCAGGGTACATGCCCAGTACTGGGATTGCTGGGTCATATGGTAGTTCTATTTTTAGTTTTTTAAGGAATTTCCATACTGTTCTCCATAGTGGGTGTATCAATTTACTATGGATTGTAAATTGATACCTTTTTGTAAATTGATACCAATTTACCTTTTCACCACACCCTTTCCAGCATTTATTGTTTCCAGATTTTTTGATAATGGCCATTCTGACTGGTGTGAGGTGATACCTCATTGGAGTTTTTTTTTTTTAAATAAATTTATTTATTTATTTTTGGCTACGTTGGCTCTTCGTTGCTGCACATGGGCTTTCTCTAGTTGGAGTGAGCGGGGGCTATTCTTGATTATGGTGCGTGGGCTTCTCACTGTGGTGTCTTCTCTTGTTGCGGAGCATGGGCTCTAGGCACGTGGGCTGCAGTAGTTGTGGCATTTGGGCTCAGTTGTTGTGGCTTCTGGGCTTAGCTGCTCCACAGCATGTGGGATCTTCCCGGACCAGGGCACGAACCTGTGTCCCCCGCATTGGCAGGTGGATTCTTAACCACTGTGCCACCAGGGAAGCCCCCTCATTGGAGTTTTGATTTGCATTTCTCTAATGATTAGTGATGCTGAGCATCTTTTCATGTGCCTCTTGGCCATCTGTATGTCTTCCTTGGTGAAATGTCTATTTAGGTCTTTCACTCATTTTTTAACTGGATTGTTTGTTTTTTTGATATTGAGCTCCATGAGCTGTTTGTATATTTTGGAGATTAATCCTTTGTTGTTTCATTTGCAAATATTTTCTCCAATTCTGAGGTTGTCTTTTTGTCTTGTTTATAGTTTCCTTTGCTGTGCAAAAGCTTTTAAGTTTAATTAAATCCCATTTGTTTATTTTTGTTTTTATTTCTGTTACTCTAGGAGGTGGTTCAAAAAAGATCTTGCTGTGGCTTGTGTCAAGGAGTATTTTCCCTATGTTTTCCTCTAAGGGTTTTATAGGGTCTGGTCTTATTTAAGTCTTTAATCCATTTGGAGTTTATTTTTGTGTATGGTGTTAGATAGTGTTCTAATTTCATTCTTTTATATGTAGCTGTCCAGTTTTCCCAGCACCACTTGTTGAAGAGGCTGTCTTTTCTCCATTGTATGTTCTTGCCTCCTTTGTCGTAAATTAGGTGCCTGTATGTGTGTGAATTTATCTCTGGGCATTCTATCTTGTACCATTGATCTATATTTCTGTTTTTGTGCCATTACCATACTGTCTTAATTACTGTAGCTTTGTGGTATAGCTTGAAGCCTGATTCCTCCAACTCAGTTTTTCTTTCTCCAGATTGCTTTGGCTATTTGGGGTCTATTGTGTTTCCATACAAATTGTAAAGTTTTTTGTTCTAATTCTGTGAAGAATGGCATTGGTAGTTTGATAGGGATTGCACTGAATGTGCAGATTGCTTTGGTTAGTATAGTCCTTTTCACAATATTGATTCTTCCAATCCAAGAACATGGTATATTTTTCCATCTGTTTATGTCATCTTTGATTTCTTTCATCAGTGTTTTATAGTTTTGAGTACAAGTCTTTTGCATCCTTAGGCAGGGTTATTTCTAGGTATTTTATTCTTTATCTTGCAGTGGTAAATGGAAGTGTTTCCTTAATTTCTCTTTCTGATTTTTCACTGTTGGTGCATAGGAATGCCAGAGATTTCTGTGCATTAATTTTGTATCCTGCAACCTTACCAAATTCATTGAATAGTTCTAGTAGTTTTCTGGTGAAATCTTTAGGATTTTCTGTGTACAGTATCATGTCATTGGCAAACAGTGACAGTTTTACTTCTTCTTTTCCAATTTGTATTCCTTTTATTGCTTTTTATTCTCTGACTGCTGTGGCGAGGACTTCCAAAACTATGTTGAATAAGAGTGGCTAGAGTGGACATCCTTGTCTTGTTCCTGATCTTAGTGGAAATGCTTTCAGTTTTTCACCATTGAGTATGATGCCTGCTGTGGGTTTGTCACGTATGGCCTTTATTATGTTGAGGTAAGTTCCCTCTATGCCCATATTCTGGAGAGTTTTCATCATAAACCAGTGTTGAATTTTGCCAAAAGCTTTTTCTGCATCTACTGAGATGATCATATGGTTTTTATTCCTTAATTTGTTAATGTAGTGTATCACACTGATTGATTTGCATATATTGAAGAATCCTTGCATCCCTGGGATAAATGCCACTTGATCATGGTGTATGACTCTTTTAATGTGCTGTTGGATTCTGTTTGCTAGTATTTTGTTCAGGATTTTTACATTTATGTGCATCAGTGATATTGGTCTGTAATTTTCTTTTTTGTGTGTGATTATCTTTGTTTGGTTTTGGTGTCAGGGTGATGGTGGCTTCGTAGAATGAATCTGGGAGTGTTTCTCCCTCTGCAATTTTTTGGAGGAGTTTGAGAAGGATCAGTGTTAGCTCTTCTCTAAACGTTTGATAGAATTCTCCTGTGAAGCCATCTGGTCCTGGACTTTTGTTTGTTCGAAGATTTTAAATTATGGTTTCAATTTTACTGCTTGTGATAGGTCTGTTTATATTTTCTAATTCTTCCTGGTTCAGTCTTGGAAAATTGTACCTTTCCAAGAATTTGTCCATTTCTTCGTGGTTGTCCATTTTATTGGCATATAGTTGTTTGTAGTAGTCTCTTATCATCCATTTTATTTCTGCAGTGTCAGCTGTGATTTCTCCTTTTTCATTTCTAATTTTATTGATTTGTGTCCTCTCCCTTTTTTTCTTGATGAG
The DNA here is from genome assembly GCF_964270905.1 of Leucopleurus acutus. Lineage (NCBI taxonomy): Eukaryota > Metazoa > Chordata > Mammalia > Artiodactyla > Delphinidae > Leucopleurus > Leucopleurus acutus. Next base: position 31,371,004 of record NC_139161.1, read on the forward strand.
TCTGGCTAAGGATTTATCAATTTTGTTTATCTTCCCAAAGAACCAGCTTTTAGTTTTATTGATCTTTGCTATTGTTTTCTTCAATTTCATTTATTTCTGCTCTGATCTTTATGGTTTCTTTACTTCTACTGACTTTGGGTTTTCTGTGTTCTTCACTCTCTGGTTGTTTAAAGTGTAGGGTTAGATTGTTTTATTTGAGATTTTTCTTATTTCTTGAGGTGAGGCTGTATTGCTATAAACTTCCCTCTTAGAACTGTTTTTTGCTGCACCCCATAGATTGTGGCTTATCATGTTCTCATTGTCATTTGTTTCTATGTATTTTTTAATTTCTTCTTTGATTTCTTCCATGATCTCTTGGTTATTTAGTAGTGCACTGTTTAGCCTCCATGTATTTGTGTTTTTTACAGTTTTTTTTTCCAGTAATTGATTTCCAATCTCATAGCATTGTGGTCAGAAAAGATGTTTGATACTATTACAATTTTCTTAAATTTTCCAAGGCTTGCTTTGTGACCCAAGATATGATCTATTCTGGAGAATGTTCTCTGTGCACTTGAGAAGAAAGTGTACTCAGCCACTTTTGGGTGGAATGTTCTAAATATCAATTAGATCTATCTGGTCTATTGTGTCATTTAAAGCTTGTGTTTCCTTATTTATTTTCTGTTTGGATGATCTGTCCATTGGTGTAAGTGGGGTGTTAAAGTCCCCTACTATTATTGTGTTACTGTTGATTTCTCTTTCCATGGTTTTTAGCAATTGCTGTATGTGTTGAGGTGCTCCTATGTTGGGTGCATAAACCTTTATAATTATTATATCTTCTTCTTGGATTGATCCTTTGATCATTATGTAGTGTCCCTCCTTACCTCTTGTAACAGTCTTTATTTTAAAGTCTATTTTATCTGATACAAGTATTACTACTCCATCTTTCTTTTGATTTCCATTTGCATGGAATATATTTTTCCATCCCTTCACTTTCAGTCTGTACGTGTCCCTAGGACTGAAGTGAGTCTCCTGTAGGTAGCATATATATGGGTCTTGTTTTTGTATCAATTCAGCCAGTCTGTGTCTTTTGGTTGGGGCATTTAATCCATTTACATTCAAGGTTATTAGCAATATGTATGTTCCTATTACCATTTTCTTAAATTGTTTTGGGTTTGTTTTTGTAGGTCTTTTTCTTCTCTTATGTTTCCCACTTAGAGAACTTTCTTTAGCATTTGTTGTAAAGCTAGTTTGGTGGTGCTGAATTCTCTTAGCTTTTGCTTGTCTGAAAAGCTTTTGACTTCTGCATCGAATCTGAATGAGATCCTTGCTGGGTAGAGTAATCTTGGTTGTAGGTGTTTTTCTTTTATCATTTTAAGTATATCCTGCCACTCCTTTCTGGCCTGCAGAGTTTCTGCTGAAAAATCAGCTAATAACCTTATGGGGATTCCTTTGTATGTTATTTTTTGCTTTTGGGGATTCTTTTGTATGTTATTTTTTGCTTTTCCCTTGCTGCTTTTAATATTTTTTCTTTGAATTTAATTTTTGTTACTTTGATTAATATGTGTCTTGGTGTGTTTCTCCTAGGGTTTATCCTGTATGGGATTCTCTGTGCTTCCTGGACTTGGTTGCCTCTTTCCTTTCCCATGTTAGAGAAGTTTTCCACTACAGTCTCTTCAAATATTTTCTCAGACCTTTCTTTTTCTTTTCTTCTTCTGGGACCCCTATAATTCGAATGTTGGTGTGTTTAGTGCTGTCCCAGAGGTCTCTGAGATTGCCTTCAATTTTTTATTTAATAAAATTATTTTATTTATTTATTTTTGGCTGCATTGGGTCTTCATTGCTGCGCGTGGGCTTTCTCTAGTTGCGGTAAGCAGGGGTTATTCTTCGTTGCAGTGCGTGGGCTTCTCATTGTGGTGGCTTCTCTTTTTGCAGAGCATGGGCTCTAGAGCACAGGCTCAGTAGTTGTGGCTCACAGGCTTAGTTGCTCCTCAGCATGTGGGATCTTCCTAGACCAGGGCTCCAACTCATGTCCCCTGCATTGGCTGGTGGATTCTTAACCACTGTGCCACCAGGGAAGCCCCCTGTCTTCAATTCTTTTCCTCCTTTTTTCTTTATTCTGCTCCTTGGCAGTTATTTCCAACATTTTGTCTTCCAGCTCTCTTATTCGTTTTTCTGCCTCAGTTATTCTGTTATTGATTCCTTCTCATGTATTTTTCATTTCAGTTGTTGTGTTGTTCATCTCTGTTTGTTTGTTCTTTACTTCTTCTAGACCTTTGTTAAGCATTTCTTGTCTCCATTCTATTTCTTAGATTCTAGATCATGTTCACTATCATTACTCTGAATTCTTTTTCAGGTAGGTTGCCTACTTCCTCTTCATTTATTTGGTCTTGTAGGTTTTTACCTTGCTCCTTCATGTGTGACGCTTTTTGTCATCTTACTTATTTATTTATTTTTTTGACGGGGGGATTGTGTTCCTGTCTTACTGGTTGTTTGGCCTGAGGCTTCCAACACTGGGCTTTGTAGGCTGTTGGGTAGAGTTGGGTCTTGGTGCTGAGATGAAGAACTCCATGAGATCTCACTCCTATGGATATTCCCTGGGGTCTGAGGTTCTCTGTTAGTCCAGTGGTTGGGACTCAGAGCTCCCACCACAGGAGCTTTGGCCCGACCCTGAGCTCATGAACCAAGATCCTTCAAGCTGCCTGGGGCAGCAAGAAAAAAAAAAGTAAAGATAGACTAGTAAACTAACAGATATGTTAGGAAGACTATAAAAATAAAAATACAGATGAATCAACAACCGGAAGGTACATCAGTACTACAATAGTAAAAAGGAGGAGGGAAAAGAAAAAAAAAGGGTGGGGAAAGGGCTTGGCTGTGGAGGGCAGGGACTAAACAAGGGAAAGGTTTGGGCGGTGGGTGGGGCCAATGCTCAGGACCCACAGAGTCAGAAAAGGCCCTGGGAGCTGTGGGGTGTGGCGCTTAGGTTCAAGAAACAGAAGGGGCCCAGGCATACCACCCATCCCTGGTCTCAGAGGGCAGGGGACCTCACCTGGGAGCCCAGCAGGCTTCCTGGGCTCAAATGGGCAGGGAAAACACCCTCCTCTCCTCTCCTGCTCCTCTGGTCTGGAAGGGCCCCTCCCACCTGCCTCTCCTGATCTCCCCGGTCTCCCTCCTATGACCCCCAAGGACCCACATGACCTGGAGGGGGCTTTGGAGGGCACTTTTGAGGGCAGGGGATGGGCCTGGGAGCTCAGCAGCCTCCCTGCTCCCGAGTGGGCATGGCAATTGCCCTCTGCTCCTCTCCCACTCCTCTCACCTGCCTCTCCTGTTCTCCCCTCGGCTTCCTTCCTATGCCCCCAAGGACCCACATGACCTGGAGGGGGGTTTGGAGGGTGCTTTTGAGGGCACGGGATCAGCCTGGGAGCTCAGCAGGCTCCCCAGGCCCAAGTGAGCATGGCAATCACCCTCCGCTCCTCTCCTGCTCCTCCTGGATGGCTCCTCCCACCTGCCTCTCCTGATCTCCCCAGCCTCCCTCCTATGCCCCCAGGACCTACGTGGCCTGGATGGGGCTTTGGAGTGGGGGTACCGGCCTGGGAGCTCAGCAGTCTCCCCGGCCCGAGTGGGCAAGGCGATCGCCCTCCACTCCTCTCTTCCTCTTCCTGGAGAGTCCCTCCTGCCTGCTTCTCCTGATCTCCCCACCCTCAGTGGCGCCAATCCTGTCTAGCCTCCACTTCTCCTCCCCCACTTAGTCCCCCTACATCCTATCAGCTCACTTTGGCATTCCTCCCATCTCCTTGGGCATCAGAGTCCCCCACCAGCAGCCGGCAGGCGCCCTAGTTGTGGGGAGATGCTAACTCCGCGTCTTCCCACACCACCATCTTGACTCCCTCTATTTTATATATAGTAGTGTGTATATGTTAATCTCAAACTCCTAATTTCTCCCTCCCCCCAACCTTTCCCCTTTGGTAACCATAAGTTTGTTTTCAAAGTCTGTGAGTCTGTTTCTGTTTCGTAAATAAGTTTATTTATGTCATCTTTTTAGATTCCACATATAAGTGATATCATATATTTGTCTTTCTCTGTCTGACTTCACTTAGTATGATAATCTCTAGGTCCACCCATGTTGCTGCAAATGGTGTTATTTCATTCTTTTTTTATGGCCGAGTAACAGTCCATTGTATATACATATCCCATCTTCTTTATCCATTGCTCTGTCGATGGACATTTAGGTTGCTTCCATGTCTCATGTATTGTAAATAGTGCTCCAGTGAACACTGGGGTGCATATATCTTTTCAAGTTATGGTTTTCTCCAGATATATGCCCAGGAGTGGGATTGCTGGATCATGTGGTAGTTCTATTTTTAGTTTAATTTTTTTTTTAAAACATCTTTATTGGAGTATAATTACTTTACAATGGTGTGTTAGTTTCCATTGTATAACAAAGTGAATCAGCTATATGTATACATATATCCCCATATCTCCTCCCTCTTGCGTCTCCCTCCCACTCTCCCTAATCCACCCCTCTAGGTGGTCAAAAAGCACCGAGCTGATCTCCCTGTGCTATGCAGCTGCTTCCCACTAACTATCTATTTTACATTTGGTAGTATATATATGTCCATGCCACTCTCTCACTTTGTCCCAGCTTACCCTTCTCCCTCCCCATGTCCTCAAGTCTATTCTCCACATCTGCATCTTTATTCCATTTTTAGTTTTTTTAAGGAACCTCCATACTGTTCTCCATAGTGGCTGTACCAATTTACATTCCCACCAACAATGTAGGAAGGTTCCCTTTTCTCCACACCCTCTCCAGCATTTATTGTTGCAGAGTTTTTAATGATGGCCATTCTGACCTCTGTGAGGTGATACCTCATTCAGAAGGGCGTTCATATTGGCACTCTCTGCCTACAACCTGCTCGATTACCTATCCTACAGCATAGATAGACCTCCATAAAGTGTAACTAACCTTGCAACAGATGGCCCTAAGTCAGGGGCACAGCTCCTCGTGAGAAATACAATTCTTGTTCTTGCTATCATGGAAGACGTTGCTCCCAAGACTTCTGCAACAGTGAACTACATCTGCCAACAAAGTTGGAAAGAGAACAGCACAAATGAAAAGGTCAAGTTTTTGAAACGAGAAAATGTGGCAAATTTTCATGCACAGATACGGCAAAAAGTGGGTATCACTGAATGGTGAAATCCCAGTCAGAGCCAATGAGGAAGACAAGCACCTGGAACAAAGCAAACTCAAGTGCAGCTCAGGGACTGCACAATTTGGAAGAGGTCCATTGTGTTCCTTCCTCATTCCTGCTCTGGTGTGCTACTCAGCCAAACAACTAGCGAACCCTGAAGGCCTTCCCTGTACCAGGGCCCCAGGAAGTAATCACTAGAAGACTGAGGATCACAGAGGACGGGTAGAGGGCTATGAGACTGAGTAAGGGGGCTGCTACTTCCCAGGGGAATCAGGGAAGGCTTATGAGAGAAGGTCAGGTTTATGCTGAAACCTGAAAGATGAGTAAGAAAGTAGCTACGTGGGGAGGGGCAGGAGGTCTTTCAATAAGAAGGACACATGAAAAGTCCACTGTTGGGTGCTGAAGAGTGGAGAGGGGAAAGGCTTCTTCCCTGTTTCTGGCTTTAAGTCTTCCTGAAGACTCAGAGCTCTTGCCTCACTTTAATCCTCCGCAATGAGGAAGGCTGAGTTATCTGATGGGTATCTGTTTTGTGGCAGTCTCAGCCTATGGACAGTGATGCTACCTATCTGCTCGGAATGCCTGCGGGCACTCACCTGGGCCCCTGCTACCTGTGGTGAGCCTCCTCTTCCCCTACTGGAGCCAGTGTTGTGGCTGGATTAGCTCTTGTGGTTCTGATCATGATTGCAAGATGCACCTCACAGCAACCCTCAGGGAACTTTGAAAAAGCAAGGTTGATTACTCACAAGCCCTGGAGGGTACAGGCATACCTGGGGCCTACATGCTGAGGTCATGGCCAAAGAGAAAGAGAGGGCATACCTGGGTTCTGCCTTTACTGGGGTGCCTAGAGTTTCATGAGTTCACTCTTTATTGGTTAATTTAGAACACAGGATTGGGAATGAAGGGGCAGGAAGGGAAAAAGCAGGATCACTCAAGCGGTCAGTCATCTAGGTCACCCAGGGCTTTCTAAAGGGGGAACTTCATAGGTGCAGTGGCCTGGCTCCTTATGTACTTGTGTAGCTGGCAATGTGCTTATTCAATCGAAAGTTTAATGTCAGGCACCTACATTACAATCAAATAAGCTAATTGCCAGGCACTTCCACTACAGTATCATCCAAAGTTTAGTGCAGGAAATAGAAAGCACTGTAGATATTTTGGGTAGGAAAGGATTTATCAGTATCAGTGCTCACTACTTCATTGGAAAGGCTGGAAGGAGGGAAGAAATGGCTCGAGGATAGGGTCTCCAGGGGTGAGTCCAAGAACATGGAAGAACTCGTCCACTACTGTAGCTCCTACCACTGGAACACTGATTTAACACAGACCACCATAGTTGTAAGTCAGGGACCAGGAGCCCTCAGGCAAGAAGATGCCACCCCAAAAGATCCTTCATACACAGGAAGAATGGGTCCTGGAACGTTGCTGCTGAAAAAATCTCACGATTCTACAACCTGGCTTGCGAGAAGAACAAAACCAGACCAAAAGGGCCACCATCTAATATCCACCTCATTTACAACACGAACCCTAGCTACAAAGGCATCTGTGAGGATAGTTTGGGCTTTCTGACCTCTGCACTCCGGAAGGTGCCTGTGAGGGTGGACTGGCAAGTAATTCATAGTGTTCATCACACTGGGGCACAGGTGGTGGTCTACATTTCTTGACTGGGTAGAGCCAATCTAGCATGAATGCTGGCTTGGGGGGATTTGGCTTTCTTTTCCCCTCTCTACCAGGATGAGCAGGAGGCAGTGTCTGCCCTACACACTGTCCCTTTCCCTTGGATGGGCTGGTCCAAGGTCAAGACTGGGTATTTGCAATTAGCAAGTGCATTCTGATTCAAACACTAAGCTACATCTTCCAGTTTATTTTGGTTTTCTTATCTGCTGACTTTATTATGTTGTTTTCAGTTGTTTCAGAACTTGGGTAAGGAAGAGGATACAGCTTATAGGGCCCTCTCCAGGAACCCAACTTCTAAAAGCACTGCGGTGAAAAGAGAAAGGGGTAGAGAGACACCAATGAGGCTGAAGAGGGCCCTGATTCTATTAGGTCTTTGGGTCTGGTTAAGGATTTTGGACTTGAACCTAAGGCCATGGGGAAGCCCATTCTTCCACCTCAGGAGTGTGAGGTGTGAGGAGAGCCTGAAAGTCTACACATCACCATACTTTCTCCTCTGACCCCTCTCATGACAAAAAGAGTTCTGAGGTGAAGAAAGACAGAGGGAGGTATGAGAAAATGAGTGCTGGCCCACCTGGTAGACAGTCTCTCAATGGCTCTCAGCGATGTCTGCTTCCTGTATTCATGCCTTTGTGTAATTCCCTCCACTTGAACGGGGCAGGACATACTGACTTGCTTCTTAAGAATAGAATAGGCAAAGGTGATAAGCTATCACACTGGGATTCGGCTATAAAGGACGGTGACCTGTACCTTGCTCACTTTCTCTCCCTGATTCTTCTCTCTCACTTTGCCACGTCATGCGCTGCCCTGCGGAGAGATTCACATGGCAAATAACTGAGAGAGGCCCTCAGTCCAACCGCCTGTGATGAGCTGAGCCTTGCCAACAATCTCATGAGCGAGCTTGTAAGCAGATCCTTCCCCAGTTGAGCCTTGAGATGACTGCAGCTCTGGCTAACAGCTTGATGGCAGCCCCAGGAGAGACCCCAACTTGACCTACAGAAACGATCAGATACTAATGTTCTAAGTCACTACATTTCGGGGTGATTTATTATGCAGCAGTAGGTAACTAATACTAATCCCTCAAATAAGGAGTCCCTAGGTCTCTCTGGACTTCGCTTCTTACCAAAGTGGTTGGTCCAAAAAAACCAAAGAAACAAAAACAAACAAAGAAAAAAACCAAAGCGGTTGGTCCATCCTGCAGCAGGGGACCACAAGAAAATCTAGGTGCCTCTGCCATGAGTGAATAAGGGCCCCAAGTAAGGTTCCCAATACAGACAGCCCACGACTTACAATGGTCTGACTTACAATTTTTCGACGTTAGGTGGTGCAAAAGCAATACGCATTCAGTAGAAACCATATATCAGATTTTGAATTGTGATCTTTCCCCGGGCCGCGACACCTGGTACAACACTCTCTTGTGATGCTGGGCAGCAGCAGCTACAGCTCCCTGTCGGTCACATGATCACGAGACACTGACAACCATTCTTTCACTTTCAGTACAGTATTCAACAAATTACACGAGATATTCAACAGTTCATGATAAAATAGGCTTTGTGTTGGATGGCTGTCCCCAACCGCAGGCTAATGGAAGTGTTCTGAGCACGTTTAAGGTAGGTTAGGCTAAGCTAGGTAAGCTAGGCAGGTTAGGTATACTAAATGCAGTTTTGACTTATTTTCAACTTACGATGGATACATCAGGATGTAACCCCATCAAAGTCGAGGAGGATCTGTTCTTATTGCTCAAGATCCCAGCATCCACCTCCCTTAGGCACCTGAACAACTAAACAGACCATATGGACCCACAACGTCCAATCTTCCAGAATAAGAACTAAGGGGACAAGCTAAAAATTAACCAAAAGAACAGGATGGGGAATGAGATTATTCTATAACTACCCTCATTCAAAGATAAGTATACATAAACAAGCAAACACAATAAACATGAAAAAACACACACACAACCAACCTCAACTAAAATGGAGGAAATCAACACAAAATACAAAAGATAGATGAAACAGATGAGAAACATTCCTTGGAAGGTTTGTACTAGGAAACTCTAAACACTTTGCTTCCTCTCAAGGAAATTAAAGCAAACACTGAGCTCATGAAGTAAGAAATTAAGAAACAGATGAGAAGACAACAGTTCACAAGGTGAAACAGCAGCTGGCCTAACTAGGAAAAATCAATTTCCATCCTCCAAAGGTCATAGAATCTCCAGTCTTCTAGGCCACTCTAATCAGAAACATAGCGGAAATTTAACTCTGGAAAACAGAGTTTGGCCAAGGCAAGTTGAAACATTACAAAGACTACAGTCTACCCCTTCTCAACTGGCCACCCACACGTTGCCCAAAACACCATTTAATCTCCAAATAAAGACAAAAACAAAGCTATGCTTCTGCTTAACATGACACACTATCCCTCTTACAACCAAAACCATTCTAACCTCATCCCCAGGAGAGCATCAAGGTCCCTTTTTCGTCTTTGGATAACATTCATTCTTTTCCTAGCTGATTCACACTCCTGTTTTGACATCTTGTAACTTAAAACACTTACATATAAAGTGATTATGAGCACATCTCAGGTTAGATGATAAGAGTTTGAGAGAGGAGATAAAAAATTTTTGGTTAATATTTATTAAAATATAGTCACATCAAAATAAAGAAGAAATACTTTAAACTATTAGAGTCCTCATTCTACAGCTGGTCACAAGGCCACAGCTAGTATTTGTAACTATCATCATCTACTGCTCATTCCATATTTCTTTTGCCCTCAGCAAACACCTCCGTTGTCATAGCTCCTTGCCTGGTGGAATGACTCAAGCCCTTTGTGAAGGATATGGAACGTTAGCAGTCTATATTGGGTGGTTGTAGTTTTCCACTGATTTTTGTTTGTTTGTTTTATTGACGTATAGTTGATTTACAACGTTGTGTTAATTTCTGCTGTACAGAAAAGTGATTCAGTTATATATATATATATTCTTTTAATATTCTTTAATATCGTTCATCATAGGATACTGAATATAGTTCTCTGTGCTATACAGTAGTAGGACCTTGTTGTTTATGTGTTTTCCATTGATCTTAATCAGAGGATATGGGAGTACTAAGAGGCACCCCAAAGGGTCTCCTGCAGTACCCCTTCTTACCCCCACCATGCAGCAGCAACCCAGTTTCCCCTTGATAGTCAGGTCAATCACCCCAGCCAGTACTCTGCCTATTGATTCAGTGCCCAAAGAGGCCAGATGGCAGCTTCAAGTTCCAATTTAATGCTATCTTTGCTGTGTCTCCTTGTGAAAGCATTTCTCCAAGATCTCTACACCAGCAGATGCTAAAACTGCAGAGATGGGAAGCAAAACTTTGACTATTGGATCATTAGGGTTAATACTGAGAGGATTGACTTTCATATTTATCCCTTGATTCCTGAACTTCTGAATCCAGGGTATGGGAGAAACATAATGCTGATTTAGAGAATTTACCACAAACCGGAGGACACTGCCCCAGCCCTTGCAAGATGTCACCACCTATTTGGCAATATAACTGAATCTTCAAAAAGTCATTCAATTGTCTGTCAAAGCAGTTGCTTTGAGATGATGAAGACTAGGGTTGGACCAGTGAATTCCAAGAGCACGAACCCACTGCTGTATTTCATTTGCTGTGAATACCATGATGGCGGATGAGACATCCTGTAAGGCCACAGGTGGTAGTTTTGGCAGAAGCGTTGTGGGCAGGGAAGGCAAATCTATGTCCGGAGCAAGTGTCAATTCCAGTAAGAGCAACTTGCTGCCTCTTCCAAAATGAAAGTGGTCCAATGCAATCAACCTAACACCAGGTAGCTGGCTGATTCCTTGCGGCAATGGTGCCACATTAGGGGCTCAGCGCTGTCTCCTGCTGGCAGGTTGGGCACTGAGCAGTAGCTGTAGCCAGTTCATCTTGGCGAACACACGTTCATGTTGCTGAGGCCATGCATAGCCTCCATCACTATCACCAGGGCCACTCTGTTCACAAGTCCACAGGAGTTGCTGGGGAAGGGGGCTGTCTGATGTCTACCAAATGGGTCATCCCGTCCACCCGATTATAAAACCTTCCCCTGCCCTTCAGTGAGCATTCACATGGAACCCAAATATCTTCACGCTCTGCCAATCAGAGAGCTCTATCCTCAGGCCTCTCTCCTTCAGACCTTCCGATTTTCCAGTTGTGCTCCTTCCAGTTCAACGACCCAACCAAACCATGACTCAGGGCAGACCCTTTCTTCTGGCCATCTCTTTGCAGGCAAAATAAACAGGTGCACTGCTCCCAGTTCTGTCCAGTACGAGGATTTCCATTCACCACCACCTTCCAGGGCTGTCCCAGAGGAACTCCAGCGCCAAAGCGGTCCACGTTCAGGCGATGCATGCATATCGCACAGAACCATCTACAAACCAAGCCTGAGACTTTTCTTCCTCAGTCAACACATCGTAGGGAATCCCATGAAGGCATGGGTGTGGGTTGAGAGAGAATACAATGTAGCAGGAACAGGGGCCTTAGGCAAGTCTGGGAATTTGCTATAGGATCTTAGGGCAAGAGACTAACCTCCTCAGACAGGGATGGAAGGGCTGCTCCCAATGGCAAAAAAGCTTTGAGGTCCCAGGTTCACTGGAATCTGCCCATATGACATATCCTAATGTTCAAACTTTCACTCCTTCCCCCCAAATACCCTAACCTCTAACAAAAAGACTCTGTGAGGATGGGAATTCAACTTCTGTTGTAATTCAACGCCCAAAGGACTCGTAAGACCCAGTAACTAGTTATACTCATAGTTCAATTTTTTTCCAGCAAACGATACCCAGCAGAAGCAGCAGGAGAACGATACGCATTGGTGGAGTCCAGAGGGGCCCAGCACAAGTCTCTGCATTCTTCCCCATCCACACAGGAGTACAGGAGCCCTCTCTTCCCAACAGCAAACCGAACTGTGGGGAAAGCGTGGAGCACCACCCAAGGAAGCCTGTTTTAGCCTCAGGTCAGAAGGGGCTCGTCACGTAGGCGTAACCTGTTAGTAACTCTTTCCTCACATACTGCAGGACGAGACTTTGGGTTTGGTTTTCAAAATCTCAGCCCCACAACTACAGGAAGTGGTATTCTTTCAGGGCTATCATAGAAGCTATCAGGTCCCTTTGCAGATCTTGAGCCATGAATTAAAACTCTGAAGTCCCAAACTCATCATTTTAATTTTAAAGAAATGTTACAATTTTTTAACTGAACAAGTATGCTTTTAGGAAATTATTCTAAGAAAATGATAAGGATGTGTGTAAAAATGTAACTAACAGGACAAACCACCAGAGCACCGTTTATAAAAGCGACAAACTAGACACTGCTTATGGGCAACACTGGGCATTTGGTAGGTAAATTATGGTACATCCATAAAATGGAATGCTCAGCAGACATCATACTGACGTGTGAACAAAGTAGACTGTGAAATAACATAGCAATGATTGCGTTTTTTGTGTAAAATATATATGTATACATAGCAAAAAAAGATTTGCAAGAATAAACACTTAAGTGGTAACAGTGCTTATCCGTGGGAAGGGAGCATGAGTGTTCATTTTGTTCTATGTTTGCCTGTATTTCCTGATTTTTCTATAAATCGCATAATTTGCTTTTGTAATAAGAAAATGTTAATCTATTTCAACCCTTTATTTTGATGAAAACAAATCCAGTTTTTAATTTTAATTAATTAATTTATTTATTTATTTGCGGTATGCGGGCCTCTCACTGTTGTGGCCTCTCCCGTTGCGGAGCACAGGCTCCGGACGCGCAGGCTCAGCGGCCACGGCTCATGGGCCCAGCCGCTCCACGGCATGTGGGATCTTCCCGGACCGGGGCACGAACCCGTGTCCCCTGCATCGGCAGGCGGACTCTCAGCCACTGCGCCACCAGGGAAGCCCCAAATCCAGTTTTTTAAAACTTAGTTTTCAGAAGCAGAAATGATTTCCAAGTTGTCACAGAGGCAATGATTTTGTTCTCTGTCGAAGCTGATGGGACCCTTCACAATCACAGCCCAAGTGAGGTTCTCCCCCCCGAGTCAGATTCAGAGGGAGAAGAGTGGTTCCTACACCTTCAGGGCGCTTGCTTCGGCTTCCGTGCCCCAAGGCCAAGCAGCTCACCTCCAGCCCAGGCCATCCTATTCTTGCTGAGTCACCAGCCTCATCATCTGCAGAGCCATGTCCCCTTGGTCGGAAGGAACCTGGAAGCAAGCAGTATCTGCGTTAGCACTCCTGGTTCTATGCCTGGAGCTGGGGTCAGGGCCGGCATCCCGAGACCCTGCTCCCAGGAAGGGGGCCAGCTCTGTGACAACAACCTGGGAGGACAGCTGCACTTAGGTGCCATTCCTTAAAAGAGCGTCCCTTCTAGGGCTTCCCTGGTGGCGCAGTGGTTGACAATCTGCCTGCCAATGCAGGGGACACGGGTTCGAGCCCTGGTCTGGGAAGTTGCTCCCACATGCCGTGGAGCAACTGGGCCCGTGAGCCACAATTACGGAGCCTGCGCGTCTGGAGCCTGTGCTCCGCAACAAGAGAGGCCGCGATAGTGAGAGGCCGCGATAGTGAGAGGCCCGCGCACCGCGATGAAGAGTGGCCCCCGCTTGCCACAACTACAGAAAGCCCTCGCACTGAAACGAAGACCCAACACAGTCATAAATAAAAATAAATAAATAAATCTAAATCATATGGGCTTCTAAGAAGGCCTCTGCTTAAAAAAAAAAAAAAAAAAGAGCGTCCCTTCTGTGAAATGACCCTACGTCTGGGCCCCCACCTGCTGGGCTGCAGGGGTCTAGAGAAGCCAGCATTTAGGAAGGAATCTCCTATTCCATTGGGGCTGATCTGCTGATTTCTTTCTTTCTTTTTTTTTTTTTGGCCACACTGCATGCAGGATCTTAGTTCCCCAACCAGGGATGGAACCCTCACCCCCTGCAGTGGAAGCGTGGAGTCTTAACCCCTGGACCACCAGGGAAGTCCCTGTTGATTTCTTTATAAGGGCTGTGCTTATGTTACTAGGATCCAGCCTGTTCAAGGAAGAGGGAAGATTGTAAACACTTTAAAGGATTCTATGTGTAGGAAGGTCCCAGAGTGGAAGGGGAACTAACAGCAAATCTGTAAACCAACAAGACCCTTTGTTTGGGGCACCCCTGCTTTTACAGTTATTCAACTTTCTGTTTTCCTGTAAGATTTTTCAAATAATCCTTGTAAAAATTCTCCTTCCCACACACCATCAAAAGGGGGAGGGGCAGAGGCCTCAGTTTGTCCTCCACAAGGATGGCGGTAGAGTAGATGGCTCCAAGTTCTGAAATTCTGCGGCTCCACGATTCTCACACTCCTGCTGACTCTCCTGCCAGGCTTGGCCCCCAGGAGGCACAGGCACGGTGGGGTATGCCAAAATGACACTTAATCAACTAAAGAGGAAGTGGTTGGGGGATGATTTAATAACAGTCTCCAACAGCTATTTTAAGGCTGCCCCAACTGATGCCCTGTTCTATGGGTGACAAACCAAGAGGAAACGGGCCTGAACTCCTCACACCAGTGACAGCCCACAGCTGGTTCCTCCTGCCTCCGCCTCCTCTCTGACTCCGCAGAGACCCTTTCTTGGAATAGTGTTCTGCTCTAAGACCTCCTACTGCCTTTTCCCAGTCAACACCGAAGGTACTCAGAGCCATGACAAAATGCCTTCTTAACCCTGTGTCTTGCTGCCTTGTCCACTGTCTCTTCGGATCAAGTTTATTAAAAGGGTGGGCTACTACTTCCTTCGGGTTTCTTAAAGGAAGTTGTCTTCCGTCTTCACTGCTCATTCATTCCCTCTGTCCTTTCCGTGCTGGCTTCTGAGCCTGCGGATTCACTAAACATGCTTTTGCCACAATTACCACCAACATCGGTGTACCCAAATCACTGCTTACGCGTCAGTCCTTTATCTGAGCTCTTGGCAGCATCCGACACCACTGGCCCCTCTCCGCTTTGGGGATGCCCCTGGTCTCCCTCCTACTCTTCCAGCTGTTCTTTACTCAAGTCTCATTTGTGGGTCCTTCTTTTTCCTCCTGCCTCTTAAATACTGGTGTATCCAGGGCCCTGACCCTGGCCTTTTCCATATTTCACTGCCGAATCTCTATCTCTAAGGACAAACATTTAACTCCAGACCCACAAATACACAGTTTATATAGTCAATTGCCTATGGATAGCCCTCTCGGCTGGTCTATCGAAAAACAGTTACCAAGTCCTGCTTATTCTCCCTTCCTACATCAAATTCCTCTACATGTCACTCCCGCCTGGATTATTATAAAAGCATCTTAGATCAGCTCTCTGCTCCAGTCTTGTCCCATGCCCTCTATTGCTAGAATGTTATTTCTTAGACAAACCTGGTAATTTTACTCCTTTGCTTAAAACCCCCCAGTGGCACATCATTGCTTTCAGGGTAGGGCTAAGCTCCTTACCAAGGCATGCAAAGTCTCCCTCTCCAGCCTCATGTCTCCTCAGTGATGCGGAGACAACCCTCCGAGGCCGCAGTTGCCTGAAGGCGCCTCTGGACTTGTATGCACTGCTCTCGTTGACCCCACACCTTCTCCTCTTTACCCAGCTAACTCCTGCCCATCCTTAGGGCCTCGTATTTGACCCCCAAGCCTGGGCTGGGCCCTCTTCCCAGGGCCAAGCCCCATCGTGGGATTTCTCACCCCATGTTACTAGAGTCTCCTTGCCTGTCTGCCGTTCTGGTCCATGAGCTCCCAGAGGACAGAGATGGTGTATCATCCATCTGTGTACTCCCAGTACCTGGCACAGAGATGACTAGTTATGAGACACTAAAATGTTTGCTCAGTGAATAAAGGAACCAAAGAGTAAAATACCTGCTAGACAGCCACTTGCCATTAGAGAAAAGGTCATTAGTTTGGGATATTTGTTCTTTTTTTAAAGAGTAACAGGCAGCTTTGCTTCAAGTTTTGCACTCGTTTTAAGTACTCACTGTGACATAATCAGAGAGACTCTGAGCTACATGAGATGTTATGGTCACTTCCTTCCTGTTTCCAGCATCCTAATGACTGACTGTATTTTTCTTTTTAACATCTTTATTGGAGTATAATTGCTTTACAATAGTGTGTTAGTTTCTGCTTTATAACAAAGTGAATCAGGTATACATGTGTTCCCATCTCTTCGCTCTTGCGTTTCCCTCCCTCGCACCCTCCATATCCCACCCCTCTAGGTGGTCACTAACCACCTAGCTGATCTCCCTGTGCTATGTCGCCACTTCCCACTAGCTATCTATTTTACATTTGGTAGTGTATATATGTCCATGCCACTCTCTCTCTTTGTCACAGCTTACCTCTCCTCCTCCCCATATCCTCAAGTCCATGCTCTAGTAGGTCTGTGTCTTTATTCCCATCTTACCCCTAGGTTCTTCATGACCTTTTTTAGCCTTTTTCTTAGATTCCATATATATGTGTTAGCATACGGTATTTGTTTTTCTCTTTCTGACTTACTTCACTCTGTATGACAGACTCTAGGTCCATCCACCTCACTACAAATAACTCAATTTCATTTTTTTTTATGGCTGAGTAATATTCCATTGTATATATGTGCCACATCTTCTTTACCTGTTCATCCGATGATGGACACTTAGGTTGTTTCCATCTCCGGGCTATTGTAAATAGAGCTGCAATGAACATTTTGGTACATGACTCTTTTTGAATTATGGTTCTCTCAGGGTATATGCCCAGCAGTGGGATTGCTGGGTCATATGGTAGTTCTATTTGTAGTTTTTAAGGAACCTCCATACTGTTCTCCATAGTGGCTGTATCGATTTACATTTCCACCAACAGTGCAAGAGGGTTCCCTTTTCTCCACACCCTCTCCAGCATTTATTGTTTCTAGATTTTTTGATGATGGCCATTCTGACCAGTGTGAGATGATATCTCATTGTAGTTTTGATTTGCATTTCTCTAATGATTAATGATGTTGAGCATTCTTTCATTGTTTGTTGGCAACCTGTATATCTTCTTTGGAGAAATGTCTATTTAGGTCTTCTGCCCATTTTTGGATTGAGTTGTTTGTTTTTTGGTTATTGAGCTGCGTGAGCTACTTGTAAATTTTGGAGATTAATCCTTTGTCAGTTGCTTCATTTGCAAATATTTTTTCCCATTCTGAGGGTTGTCTTTTGGTCTTGTTTATGGTTTCCTTTGCTGTGCAAAAGCTCTTAAATTTCATTAGGTCCCATTTGTTTATTTTTGGTTTTATTTCCATTTCTCTAGGAGGTGGGTCAAAAAGGATCTTGCTGTGATTTATGTCATGTAGTGTTCTGCCTATGTTTTCCTCTAAGACTCTGACAGTGTCCGGCCTTACATTTAGGTCTTTAATCCATTTTGAGCTTATTTTTGTGTATGGTGTTAGGGAGTGTTCTAATCTCATACATTTACATGTACCTGTCCAGTTTTCCCAGCACCACTTATTGAAGAGGCTCTCTTTCCTCCACTGTATATGCTTGCCTCCTTTATCAAAGATAAGATGACCATATGTGCGTGGGTTTATCTCTGGGCTTTCTGTCCTGTTCCATTGATGTATATTTCTGTTTTTGTGCCAGTACCATACTGTCTTTATTACTGTAGTTTGTAGTATAGCCTGAAGTCCGGAAGCCTGATTCCTCCAGCTCTGTTTTTTGTTCTCAAGATTGCTCTGGCTATTCGGGGTCTTTTGTGTTTCCATACAACTTGTGAAATTTTTTGTTCTAGTTCTGTGAAAAATACCTGTGGTAGTTTGATAGGGATTGCATTGAACCTGTAGATTGCTTTGGGTAATAGAGTCATTTTCACAATGTTGATTCTTCCAATCCAAGAACATCTATTTGTATCATCCTTAATTTCTTTCATCAGTGTCTTATAATTTTCTGTATACAGGTCTTTTGTCTCCTTAGGTAGGTTTTTCCCTAGATATTTTATTCTTTTTGTTGCAATGGTAAATGGGAGTGTCTTCTTAATTTCACTTTCAGATTTTTCATCACTAGTGTACAAGAATGCCAGAGATTTCTGTGCATTAATTTTGTATCCTGCTACTTTACCAGATTCAATGATTACCTCTAGTAGTTTTCTGGTAGCATCTTTAGGATTCTCTATGTATAGTATCATGTCATCTGCAAATAGTAACAGTTTTACTTCTTCTTTTCCGATTTGGATTCCTTTTATTTTTCTTCTCTGATTGCTGTGGCTAAAACTTCCAGAACTATGTTGAATAAGAGTGGCGAGAGTGGGCAACCTTGTCTTGTTCCTGATCTTAGTGGGAATGGTTTCAGTTTTTCACCATTGAGGGCGATGTTGGCTGTGGGCTTGTCATATATGGCCTTTATTATGTTGAGGAAAGTTCCCTCTATGCCTACTTTCTGCAGGGTTTTTATCATAAATGGGTGTTGAATTTTGTCAAAAGCTTTCTCTGCATCTATTGAGAGGATCATATGGTTTTTCTCCTTCAATTTGTTAATATAGTTTATCACGTTGATTGATTTGCATATATTGAAGAATCCTTGCATTCCTGGAATAAACCCCACTAGATCATGGTGTATGATCCTTTTAATGTGCTGTTGCATTCTGTTTGCTAGCATTTTGTTGAGGAGTTTTGCATCTATGTTCATCAGTGATACTGGCCTGTAGTTTTCTTTCTTTGTGACATCTTTGCCTGCTTTTGGTATCAGGGTGATGGTGGCCCCGTAGAATGAGTTTGGGAATGTTCCTCCCTCTACTGTATTTTGGAAGAGTTTGAGAAGGATAGGTGTTAGCTCTTCTCTAAGTGTTTGACAGAATTTGCAAGTGAAGCCATCTGGTCCTGGGCTTTTGTTTGTTGGAAGATTTTTAATCACAGTTTCAATTTCAGTGCTTGTGACTGGTCTGTTCATATTTTCTATTTCTTCCTGGTTCAGTCTCGGCAGGTTGTGCATTTCTAAGAATTTGTCCATTTCTTCCAGGTTGTCCATTTTATTGGTATAGCGTTGCTTGTAGTAATCTCTCATGATCTTTTGTATTTCTGCAGTGTCACTTGTTACTTCTCCTTTTTCATTTATGATTCTATTGATTTGAGTCTTCTCCCTTTTTTTCTCAATGAGTCTGGCTAATGGTTTATCAATTTTGTTTATCTTCTCAAAGAACCAGCTTTTAGTTTTATTGATCTTTGCTATCGTTTCCTTCATTTCTTTTTCATTTATTAATGATTTGATTTTTTGATTTCTTTCCTTCTGCTAAATTTGGGGGTTTTTTGTTCTTCTTTCTCTAATTGCTTTAGGTGCAAGGTTAGTTTGTTTATTTGAGATGTTTCCTGTTTTTTTTTTGTGTGTGTGTGGTATGCAGGCCTCTCACTGTTATGGCCTCTCCCGTTGCGGAGCACAGGCTCTGGACGCGCAGGCTCATGGGCCTAGCTGCTCCGCGGCATGTGGGATCTTCCCAGATGGGGGCATGAACCCGTGTCTCCTGCATTGGCAGGCGGACTCTCAACCACTGTGCCACCAAGGAAGCCCTTTCCTGTTTCTTAAGGTAGGATTGTATTGCTATAAACTTCCCTCTTAGAACTGCTTTTGTTGCATCCCATAGGTTTTGGGTCGTCATGTATCCATTGTCATTTGTTTCTAGGTATTTTTTGATTTCCTTTGATTTACTCAGTGATCACTTCGTTATTAAGTAGTGTATTGTTTAGCCTTCATATGTTTGTATTTTTTACAGATCTTTTCCTGTAATTGATATCTAGCCTCATATCATTGTGGTCGGAAAGATACTTGATACGATTTCAATTTTCTTAAATTTACCAAGGCTAGATTTGTGACCGAAGATATGATCTATCCTGCAGAATGTTCCATGAGCACTTGAGAAAAATGTGTATTCTGTTGTTTTTGGATGGAATGTCCTATAAATATCAATTAAGTCCATCTTGTTTAATGTATCATTTAAGGCTTGTGTTTCCTAATTTATTTTCATTTTGGATGATCTGTCTATTGGTGAAAGTGGGGTGTTAAAAGTCCCCTATTCGACTGTGGAGTCGGGGCTTTGCTTTGGGGGCACGAACCGAGGGGACTAAAAAAAAAAAAAAAAAAAAAAAAGTCCCCTACTATGATTGTGTTACTGTCGATTTCCCCTTTTATGGCTATTAGTATTTGCCTTATATATTGAGGTGATCCTATGTTGGGTACATAAATATTTACAATTGTTATATCTTCTCTTCTTCTTGGATTGATCCCTTGATCATTATGTAGTGTCCTTCTTTGTCTCTTGTAATAGTCTTTATTTTAAAGTCTATTTTGTCTGATATGAGAATTGCTACTCCAGCTTTCTTTTGATTTCCATTTGCATGGAATATCTTTTTCCATCCCCTCACTTTCAGTCTGTATGTGTTTCTAGGTCTGAAGTGGGTCTCTTGTAGACAGCATATACACGGGTCTTGTTTTTGTATCCATTCAGCCAGTCTGTGTCTTTTGCTGGGAGCATTTAATCCATTTACATTTAAGGTAATTATCGATATGTATTTTCCTATTCCCATTTTCTTAATTGTTTTGGGTATTTTATTGTAGATCTTTTCCTTCTCTTGTGTGTTTTGCCTAGAGAAGTTCCTTTAGAGTTTTTTGTAAAGCTGGTTTGGTGGTGCTGAGCTCTCTCGGCTTTTGCTTGTCTGTAAAGGTTTTAATTTCTCCATCAAATCTAAATGTGATCCTTGCTGGGTAGAGTAATCTTGCTTGTAGGTTTTTCTCCTTCTTTACTTTAAATATGTCCTGCCACTCCCTTCTGGCTTGCAGAGTTTCTACTGAAAGATCAGCTGTTAACCTTATGGGGATTCCCTTGTGTGTTATTTGTTGTTTTTCCCTTGCTGCTTTTAATATGTTTTCTTTGTATTTAATTTTTGATAGTTTGATTAATATGTGTCTTGGCGTGTTTCTCCTTGGATTTATCCTGTATGGGACTCTGTGCTTCCTGGACTTGATTAACTATTTCCTTTCCCATATTAGGGAAGTTTTCAACTATAATCTCTTCAAATATTTTCTCAATCCCTTTCTTTTTCTGTTCGTCTTCTGGGACCCCTATAGTTCGAATGTTGGTGCGTTTAATGTTGTCCCAGAGGTCTCTGAGACTGTCCTCAGTTCTTCTCATTCTTTTTTCTTTATTCTGCTCTGCAGTAGTTATTTCCACTATTTTACCTTCCAGGTCACTTATCCGTTCTTCTGCCTCAGTTATTTTGCTATTGATCCCTTCTAGAGAATTTTTAATTTCATTTATTGTGTTGTTCATCATTGTTTGTTTCCTCTTTAGTTCTTCTAGGTCCTTGGTAAATGTTTCTTGCATTTTCTCTATTCTATGTCCAAGATTTTGGATCATCTTTACTATCATTATTCTGAATTTTTTTCAGGTAGACTGCCTATTTCCTCTTCATTTGTTAGGTCTCATGGGTTTTTACCTTGCTCCTTCATCTGCTGTGTGTTTTTCTGTCTTCTCATTTTGCTTATCTTATTGTGTTTGGGGTCTCCTTTTCGCAGGCTGCAGGTTCGTAGTTCCCGTTGTTTTTGGTGTCTGTCCCCAGTGGCTAACGTTGGTTCAGTGGGTTGTGTAGGTTTCCTGGTGGAGGGGACTAGTTCCTGTGTTCTGGTGGATGAGGCTGGATCTTGTCTTTCTGGTGGGCAGGTCCACGTCTGGTGGTGTGTTTTGGGGTATCTGTGCCTTATTATGATTTTAGGCAGCCTCTCTGCTAATGGGTGGGGTTGTGTTCCTGTCTTGCTAGTTGTTTGGCATAGGGTGTCCAGCACTGTAGCTTGCTGGTCGTTGAGTGAAGCTGGGTCTTGGCGTTGAGATGGAGATTTCTGGGAGATTTTCACTGTTTGATATTATGTGGAGCTGGGAGGTCTATTGTGGACCAGTGTCCTGAACTTGGCTCTCTCACCTCAGTGGCACAGCCCTGACATCTGGCTGGAACACCAAGAGACTGTCCTCCACGCGCCTCAGAATAAAAGGTAGAAAAAACAGAAAGATGGAAGGAAGGAAGGGAGGGAGGGAGGGAGGGAGGGAGGGAGGGAGGGAGGAAGGAAGGACGATAAAATAAAATAAAGTAAGGTAAAATAAAATAATTATTAAGAAAAAAATTTTGAGAAGTAAAACAAAACAAAACAAAACAAAACACGGACGGACAGAACCCTAAGACAAATGGTGAAAGCAAAGCTATACAGACAAAATCTCACACAGAAGCATACACATACACACTCACAAAAAGAGGAAAAGGGGAAAAAATAATCTATCTTGCTCCCAAAGTCCACCTGCTCAATTTGGGATGATTGGTTGTCTATTCAGGTATTCCACAGATGCAGGTACATCAAGTTGATTGTGGAGCTTTAATCCGCTGCTCCTGAGGCTGCTGGGAGAGATTTCCCTTTCTCTTCTTTGTTCACACAGCTCCCGGGGTTCAGGTTTGGATTTGGCCCTGCCTGTGCATGTAGGTCGCCTGAGGGCATCTGTTCTTCGCTCAGACAGGATGGGGTTAAAGGAGCAGCTGATTCGCGGGCTCTGGCTCACTCAGGCTGAGGGGAGGGAGGGGCACGGATGCAGGGTGAGCCCACGGCGGCAGAGGCCAGCGTGACGTTGCACCAGCCCAAGGCGCAACGTGTGTTCTCCTGGGTAAGTCGTCCCTGGATCCCGGGATGCTGGCAGTGGCGGGCTGCACAGGCTCCTGGGAGGGGAGGTGTGGAGAGTGACCTGTGCTGCACACAGGCTTCTTGGTCACTGCAGCAGCAGCCTTAGCATCTCATGCCCGTCTCTGGGGTCCGCACTGATAGCCACGGCCCGTGCCCGTCTCTGGAGCTCCTTTAAGCAGCGCTCTTAATCCCCTCTCCCACGCACCAGGAAACAAAGAGGCAAGAAAAAGTCTCTTGTCTCTTCGGCAGCTCCAGACTTTTCCCAGACTCCCTCCCAGCTAGCCATGGCGCACTAACCCCTTCAGGCTGTGTTCACGCCGCCAACCCCAGTCCTCTCCCTGGGATCCGACCTCCGAAGCCCGAGCCTCAGCTACCAGCCCCCGCCCACCGCGGCGGATGAGCAGACAAGCCTCTCGGGCTGGTGAGTGCTGGTCGGCACTGATCCTCTGTGCGGGAATCTCTCCGCTTTGCCCTCCGCACCCCTGTTGCTGCGCTCTCCTCCGTGGCTCTGAAGCTTCTTTCCCCCTCCGCCACCCGCAGTCTTTGCCTGCGAAGGGGCTTCCTAGTGTGTGGAAACTTTTCCTCCTTCACAGCTCCCTCCCACTGGTGCAGGTCCCATCCCTATTATTTTCTCTCTGTTTTTTCTTTTTTTCTTTTGCCCTACCCAGGTACGTGGGGAGTTTCTTGCCTTTTGGGAGGTCTGAGATCTTCTGCCAGAGTTCAGTGGGTGTTCTGTAGGAGTTGTTCCACGTGTAGATGTATTTCTGATGTATCTGTGGGGAGGAAGGTGATCTCCATGTCCTACTCTTCTGCTATCTTCCCGTCTCTCTCTGGGAGGTTCTTAAGAGAAGACTAAGGGAAGGGCTTTCCTGGTGGCGCAGTGGTTGAGAGTCTGCCTGCCCATGCAAGGGACATGGGTTCCATCTCTGGTTTGGGAAGATCCCACATGCCGCGGAGCAACTAAGCCCATGCGCCACAACTACTGAGCCTGCACTCTAGATCCCACGAGTCACAACTACTGAGCGCACGTGCCACAACTACTGAAGCCCAAGTGCCTAGAGCCTGTGCTCCACAAGAGAAGCCACTGCAGTGAGAAGGCTGCACACAGCAACGAAGAGTAGCCCCCCTCACCACAACTAGAGAAAGCCCGCACTCAGCAGCAAAGACCCAACACAGCCAAAAATAAATAAAATAAATAAATTTATATATTAAAAAAAATAGAAGACTAAGGGTCAGAGAGGTTAAGGATAAGTTATTCATGGCCAAGATACCTAATAAATATTGTGAGAACAAGTATACCATATACCCAAGCTCCCACTTTCCTCTAGGTCAGGGTTTCTCAACCTTGACACGACTAATGTTTCGTGCAGCACAATTCTCTGTGGCGGGGGGCTGGCCTGTGTGCAGCAGGATGTTTACCAGGATCCATGGCCTCTGCCCACCACATACCAGTAGCAACCTTCCCCAAGCTGTGACAACCCCAAATGTCTCCAGACATCCCTGAAGTCCCCTTGGGGCAAAACTGACCCCAGTTGAGAACCACTGTTGGTAACCCTCAAGTCCCTCAGCATTTCCTTGGCGGTCCAAGCGAATGCTCTATGATGTGCTCACTGTGCACATGAAGCTTTAAGGCCAGTTCCTTAGGCCCTCCTTTCCAGCCAGACAGCTGTCCCTCAGCCCCGTCTCTGTGGAAATTCTGTCTTAGCGCTACGGCGCCAAGCCTTCCCATCTCTCCCACAGGTCTCCTCCAGGAAACTGCCATCTGGGACGAAAGGAGAGCCTGCATTTAAACGGCTGGACCAAAGCATAACCGTAAGGGAGACACCTGGGCCCCTCTGCTTCCTGGGCATTCCCGTCTTTGGCTCCTTTGCAGGTCGTCTGTGTGTGTATGCGTGTGCATGAGTGTGCATGTGCTTGCATAGTGGATCCATCCCTCCATCATCTCCCTCAGCCCAGGGAAAGCTACTCAGTCCACCTACAGCCTAAGGGAAAACACCGTGTTCGCTAGGCAAGTGCAAGAGTGCTGCAGCCTCAGTGCCCGTCTTTGCAGGTGAAGCCTCTTCTGAGCTGGAGTTCCAGAGCCACCGCGCCTCACAAACACTTGTCCTCTGCACTGTGCTCAGCCTTACAGACCACCGAGCTCTGATTTCACTCCCTGAAAATGGCAGGGAAAGACCATTTCTCCCTCCTCCCTCCCTCCCTCAGGACAAGTTGTTCCTTCAGGACAAACTGTCCAGAGGAAAGTAACATTCAACTCATTTAACCTAAAGAGCAGAGGATAGAGAACCCAGCGGAAGTCTCTCAGGAGGATTTACTTTTTCAATGAAGCACAAATAGAGTTTCATTAGCGACCCCCAAACACCCCCAAACCCAATGCACTTATGAGACCAGTGCGTGTGGCTCCTCCACCCCCAACTCGAGTGGCAAATCTGGAACAAACGCTGACCCTCTCTCACCATGTGTCCAGCTCTGAGAATCCAGTAGAAAGCCAGGTTCTTGTGGGACTTGACAAAGGCAGACGTTTCTGAAGTCTCAGGGTCACTGTGCAGGGGCTTCCACTTCAGCTGACTGAATTTGGGCAGTTCTGCCCACTTCAGTTTTCGCACCCAGGCCTCCTGACCTGGCGAGGGGGATAAAGAAGGCCCCAGCATTAAGAGCTGAGTGGAGGAGAACCCAAAATCTGGGTCCCATGATTTGGCATAGAATCTGCAAGCTGGGATGTACATAAAACTCACTTTGGGATCTTGTTAAAATGCACATTCCAATGCAGTAGGTCTGGGCATGGTCTGGGACTCTGCATTTGTACCACTGGTTGTTCCAGCCACAGCCAGGCTGCCCAGGAGAAATCTAACAGCTGTGACTACTTTTTGCCCCTGACCCTCCCACTGCCCTATGCTCTGTAGGAAGGAAATCAGGGACCTCTGGAGGTGGACAGCACTGTCAGGAGGACGGAGAAGCCTCAGGGTAAGGAGATGCTGGATCACATCAGGGAGGTCGTGGAAGAAACACAGAACCTTTTCAAATCGTCCTCAGTACCCTTGGCTCCCAAGTCGCAAAAATATTCAATCCTGCTGACTTCGAGGAACGCTCATACCCTCCAGACCATGTGCCTCGATTTATCTGCCAGTTCTGAGAACCTGCCTGAGCTTCTCCCTGGCCCTCCCTGAAACCAGAGGTGGGCACAGGTGGCAGCCAACGCGGGAGGGACCCCACCAAGACCATTTCCCCTGGGTCCTCATCTCTACAGGGTCAGCAGGGCTGTCTTGATTCACGCTGCAGTGCTTTCCCATCCCCTGTGATGCTGCACAAAACTGAGGTTTTCCCTCAGTTAAATGGTGCCTCTGTCCAGTGGCTAGGGAAATGTCTTCTTTTTAAATTTCGAGGTGGGCGTGGGTATTATCCTTTTCTGTAATCATACCTAAGGCCTCAAAAGCTGGACAGGCCAGGCTTCTCTGAGGGGTCACAACCTCAGGCAGCCCTACCCTCTTCAAAGAGTCAAGGTCAGGGGTGGATGCATGTAACAGGAAATGGCCTTCCTCCTGCCATTTCAATGTCAACAGTCCCCCAAGAGGCCAGTTCCCTTCCAGCTCAACCCACGACACTGCCTCCATGGGCCCCGAGTGGTTCCTACCCATGGTGTCCACGATGAGGTCAAGCTGTCCATTATACACCGTCACGTTGACCCCGGCTTCCAGCAGCTCGTCCACAATGCTGATGACGGGTTTCATGAAGTCCCCCTTCATGTTCAGGAAGACACTGGCAGCCTGGCCTGTACAAGGGGAAGGAGAAAGAGGTAGCAGCTTGGAACCTGCCAGAACAAGAGGCACCTTTCAGCCCAGAGCACCCAGCACCCAAAAGTGACCACCGTGCAGCACCTAACAAAGACCGAATACACAGCTGCTTTACCAACAGGGACCAGCTGGCCCAGAAATCTGTGCCCCAAGCTGGCCGTGTAGGAGGGGAGCCCAAACAGCACACGTGTCTGTTCATCCAGGTGCTTGTGATGACAGCAGATGCCATCTGTCATGAGGGATGGAAACGCAGAGAAAGCTAACACCCAAGGAAACAGGGAGGTTTAGAAAATACCCTTTGAGGGACTTCCCTGGTGGCGCAGTGGTTAAGAATCCGCCTGCCAACACAGGGGACACGGGTTCGATCCCTGGTTCAGGAAGATCACACACGCCGCGGATCAACTAAGCCCGTGCGCCACAATTACTGAGCCCACATGCCGCAACGACTGAAGCCCACGTGCCTAGAGCCCGTGCTCCACAACAAGAGAAGTCACCACAATGAGAAGCCCACGCACCGCAACAAAGATTAGCCTCCACTCTCCACAACTAGAGAAAGCCCGCGCGCAGCACCGAAGACCCAATGCAGCCAAAAAAATAAATAAAATTTTTTTAAAAAAGAAAATACCCATTGCGCTGGTCCTCTCAGGGGACAAACTGATTTGGGGCCAGCATTAGTTTTCCTCCTTTGCTGAGTCACACCAGAGACAAGGTTTTTTTGTTTTGCTTTGTGTTTGCTTTTTCAGGGCCAAGTTTTAAGCTCTGAACCAGTAGGGCTACCTTAGTAATCAACAAATCAGTCCTAAACCAATTCAGAGCTGGCCCTTGGTAAAGTCACATGGATGACTAGCCCCAGGCAAGAGAGGAGGCGGTCCGCACAGCCTTCTTGCTGGGTCCCTGACCATCAGTGTCATCGTATGTACTGAACGATGGCAGCAGCCATCATTGACTTTTAGTTGCCAGTCACTGTGCTAAGTAAGCACTCTGCAAGCAACAACCCATTGCCTCCTTCCTTCACCAACCCTGCGAGGTTAGGCTCTTTAGCCTGTGCAATGGGAAAGATCATAAGGCTCAGAGAGGCTGAGCAACACGCCCCGGGCCAAACAGCCAGTGGCAAGCTGGGACCGGAATGCAGGCCTGGCTGGCTCTGAAGTATGCAGGCCTTAACTACAAACTGGACTTGGGACACTGAGGGTACCCGGAAAGGACAGTCTGTCCTTTCCAGACCCATACACAGGCACACCCGAGCCAGGGAGAGTTTGCTCTTATCAGCTTTCATCTGCAAAAGTGTAGTTGGCTCGCCCGTCTAGCCACACTGGGCAGCGAGGGAGGGTCCCTATAACGAGAGAAGCTGGGGCTGGACAACACTGTCATGAAGGTAAGATGAGGGGGTTGAGCTGAAAAGATGTGCTCTTGTGAGCTTGACCTTCACCTGGCCTCCTGGAGGTGCTCACATCTCCTCCTTCTCAGCATCCAACCTCCCATGGGTGTCTGTACCCCTTTAAGCTCTGACGCCGCATTCTTTTGTTTGAGCTAACTTTTCCCTCATTACTAGAAAACTCTAAGGGATGAGGGGGAAATGAAGACACTAGGTCTAGGACTGCGTGTTGGGAGGATGGCCGTGTCCCCTGAAGAAGCCAGGGCCAGAGCCAAGTCCCAGCCTCTCTGCCGCTGTCAACGTTCTGCCCTAACAGAGGCATAGCTTTGGGGTCTCTTAGACATGAACAAAACCCTCCTCAGCTTGAGTGTTTCCCCTCCAGGAGTCTGGGGGTCCCACTTACTCACAGCTTCCCTATAAGACTGAGCAGGAACTTACTGGGGTCCCTGAGGACCCCTGTATTTCCCCACTATGACCTTCAGACCAGAAGGCAATAGATGGCAGACCACATCCACATCAGGACGCCTGCAGAGGCCAGCCCGAGAGAGCTTCTCAAACCCTGTCCGAACAGGCCTTTGTCTGGAAGTCTCACCCACAACCAACTATGGCCTTGGGCATGGCTTTTTTTTTTTTTTTGCAGTACGCGGGCCTCTCCCTGTTGTGGCCTCTCCCGTTGCGGAGCACAGGCTCCGGACGCGCAGGCTCAGCGGCCATGGCTCACGGGCCCAGCCGCTCCGCGGCATGTGGGATCTTCCCGGACCGGGGCACGAACCTGCGTCCCCTGCATCGGCAGGCGGACTCTCAACCACTGCGCCACCAGGGAAGCCCTGGGCATGGCTTTTTTAATCTCAGTTTTTTATTATGGAAAACCTCACACTGATACAAAAGTAAAGAGGGTGTGATGATTCCCATGTACTCACTCCTGGCTTCCACTTATAAAAAGTCGCTTCATTTCTCTCCGCAGCCACTTCCCTTACCAACCCCCGATTTTGAACCAATTTTGGCATGTTATTTACTGTCTTTCTATGTTTGCTCATCTATCAATGTCAATACTATTCTACCTGCAACACACTATTGCCACCACCAAAGCCCATTCAACAGATTAAGGCCTTTGAATTTCCACCTTTTTCACCCCCCCCCCAGCTCTACAAAAGACATTTTAATTAGATCACACAAGTTACCTCCCCAGGAGCAATCTTCAGGAATAATTTTGAGTTTCTTTCTGATGGGACCATTCATGAGCTGACTTAAGGCATCCTGCTGTAAGTGTCTCACGTGGCGCTGGAAAAGGTGAACTAAAACAAACTGGTACACGGTGAGTCAAAGGACTGGAAATAAGACCAAGAGAACCTCTTTTCTAAGCGGCCAGGGATGCTGTGTAAGAGGGAGGCCTGCACCTGGAAGAAGAAAAGTGTCCCCCTGATTCCCCCCAGATGGCGGGGGGGTGGGGGGAGTCAGGAACATGTTCAAAGTGGAGATGCTTCATTGGTTTTGATTGCTGCATTTTATGTACTCTGGGGCCACTGAGATTACCCAGCACGGCCAAAGGCAATCAGCTGAGTGGAATCTAGAGGCCTCCTGCAGCTTCTGCGTGGCGGGAGGATACCAGGCATTCAGCACCCGCAGGGAAGACAACTCAATCCAGCCTTCAGAGAACTGACATCGTCATTCAATGTGCAGAAGCTGGTTTCCAAACTTCAAAACACTGTCTAAGTGCAAGAAGCGGATGCAAAAGCCTACCTAGTGCATGACTCCGTCTATGTGAAATGTCCTGAAATGGCAAATGTAGAGAGACTGAAAGCAGATTAGTGGTTGCCTGGGGCTGGGAGTGGGAACGGAAATTGACGGCAGACAGACACGTGGGCTCTTTCTGGGGTGATGGAAATGTGCTAAAACTCGATTGTGGTGATAAGTGCACAACTCTGTAAATAAACTAAAAACCATGGAATTACACACTTAAAATGGGTGAATTTTATGGTACGTAAATTATATATCCATAAAGCTTTTTAAAAAATTGGTTTCCTCTCACACGGAGGCTGAGACAGGGTCTAGCAACTTCAAGGTCCACTCACCTATGTGGCTCTGGGTGAATTCTAGACTCGATTTCATGGTAGACGTGGGAGACGTCTTAGTTAAGATGTTATAGAAGTTCACCCCGTCTGTGTTCTGAGATACAGAAGAAATATATTTGGCTGTTTGTTTTATTTATTCATTATCAAAGTTGCAAAACAGAACGGCACCTGGCTTTCCACCTTATCTGAGGACAGCTTTAACTCTGTACATTTGCTCGGACCAGAAAGAAATGTAGCCCTTAAGGCTCAGAGACCAGCAGTGTCAGCCCAGTCTCCTGGCATAGCGAGCAGCTCATTCCAGTGGAGCTCCGATGCCGCAGGAGGAAACCAAGGGCCTGTGTGTTAATTACCAGGGAAAACTGAGCTACAGAGAGTCCTACATACTCAAGTCCTCAGCCTGTGCATTCCTCCCTCCTGGCTCACTGGGGCCAAAGCACTGCTCGGCAAGGATCCAAACACTTGCCTCTGTGGGACATATTCCTTTTTATAGAAGCCATACCTTCAGTCAAGAGGCAGGCAAGTCTTGCAGGCTGGGTGGCTTTCTGACCCTGTCTTTGCTCAGACTCGTCAGATTTATCGTTTAGTTTGACATCATTTCTCGACTTGTGGGCAGTCTCAGGATAGATCCCAATCCTAACAACGCCAACCAAGGTCCCTTCACCCAAGGGGAAAAGCCAAGCAGGCTGGCCCCGAGCGCGTCCCCTCTTACCTGTTCAATGACCATTTCTGCTTTCCCCCACAGCTCGGTGGCCTCTTTGTAGAGTCTCTTATTTATGGCATCCAGGACTTGTTCTGCAACCCGAGACACCTCTGCCAGACCTTGGTCGTCGAGAAGAGACTGGAACGCAAAGCAAGAACCAAAAGGCCCACTTTGTGAGAGACACAAATCTGGCATGGCTCCAGTTAGGGATGGGTAACAGAAAGAGCGGCAGGAAGGAGAAAGGGGACCGTCCATATTGATGACGGAAATATAGGAAAACGGTAACTGAGTCTAAGTGATGGGTATATGGGTGTTCCCCATGATCTTTCAACTTTTCTGCGTATTTGAAAATGTCTGTAATAAAAAGCTGGGGGGGGGAATTTTAAAATGTGCATTTCTTATAGCTGGAGAAATGGGATAACTGTGCTGCTATTTCTTTAAATTTGTCCCCAAGGCCGGCTGTTGCTTAGGGTCTTTGATTTGATACAGATTATTTGATAAGTCCCTAAGGGGCAATGTCAACCACACAGGCAAACCCAGCTAGCTTTGTCCTTCCTTCGGACAGAGCCAGAAGAGGTCAGCTGGGCTGTTAACCACAGAAGGTGCAGAGCTGGGGACTCATCTACTTACCATGCTGTACAAGTAAGGTCCCCAGGAGAGCACTGAATCTAAAGGAAACCACATAAGAAAATAAGTTTGTTGTGGCTCTGTCCTCCCCACAAAATACCTAACTAGTTTTCCTTCCAAAGCAGAAAGAGACAGAAGAAATGCAGTGGCTTTGGGTCTGAAGGCTCCTTAACTCACCAGGGCCCATGTCTCAGTGGCTGGGAGGTGGGGCGAGGCTGTGGGGGTCTTTCTGGTGACTGGACTAAATGCTACACTCATTTGGCCTGATACTGGCGCAGCCAGTGAGTCGCCAGGGATGGTACCACAGGCGAGCAGTGCGTGTGCAGTGGAGGCCCTCATCTGCAGACTTCTAGACTTTGTGACAGCCTAAAATATTTCCCCACCTTCAGAGTCCTGCTCTGCATCCTGCCTGCTCCTCCAATCTGGGGACGCCAGCTTCCGGCAAGGAGCTAATTAAGGAAGAAGACTAATGACCTCTCAAGTGTCTGTGCTGTAACTGCCAATCAATTCATTTCAATCCCGAAAATGTATTGAGAGTTTACTATGGGCCTAAAGCCAGTAAGGAGCTTTATAAGATATAAACACGAGTAAGACAATACCTGACTTCAAAGAGAATAGTTGGGCTTGGTTTGGACAAGTTCACAACTACCATAACACTAAGTACGGCTAGTGCCGTTGAGAGATGTGCCCAAAAAGTAGCAAGGCCCACAACTTTTTTTTTTTTGGCTTATGTGATTTTCTTCTTCTGTAATTAAAAAAAAAAACTCAAGTATAGTTGATTTCCATCAACGACCACAACTTATAGAGCACATTTGAACACGTCACTCCTTTGCTTAAAAGCCTTCAATGGTTCCCCCTAAGCCCAAGTATCTCAAAGTCTGTTTCAAATAACCCCAGTTCTACAGAACGTTAACCAAAGTATTAGAAGGAAAAATGACTTGGTGGTGAAATACCTTTGGGGTTATGCAAAAGACAACATATTTTTATTTTTTACTGCAGGACTTCTCAGAGCCTTTAATGTACCTGTGAACCGTGAGGAAGTGGCACCAGTATTTGGCACTTCTGAAACTTATTTGGCCATGGAGCCCTTTGCATAGCACTTCATTGGACTGGTATTCTTCAGAGCACACCCTGAGAAATGCAGGCACACCAGGTCCTACAGGACCCAGTTGTCATTCACCTTTCCAGCTAAACCATCAAACCTGTGCCTCAGTTTCTGTTTCTGTTGCCTTTTTTTTTTTTTTTTTGCGGTACGCGGGCCTCTCACTGTTGTGGCCTCTCCCATTGCGGAGCACAGGCTCCGGACGCGCAGGCTCAGCGGCCATGGCTCACGGGACCAGACGCTCTGCAGCATGTGGGATCTTCCCAGACCGGGGCACGAACCCGTGTCCCCTGCATCGGCAGGTGGACTCTCAACCACTGCGCCACCAGGGAAGCCCTTCAGTTTCTTTTTCTTTTTTCTTTTTTTTTTTTTTTTGTGGTACGCAGGCCTCTCCCGTTGCGGAGCACAGGCTCCAGGCGTGCAGGCTCAGCGGCCATGGCTCACGGGCCCAGCCGCTACGCGGCATGTGGGATCTTCCCGGACCGGGGCACGAAACCATGTCCCCTGCATCGACTGGCGGACTCAACCACTACGCCACCAGGGAAGCCCCCCTCAGTTTCTTATAAAGAATCATCTGCAGTTCTCCAATGCATCCCATTCCCTGCTTGATCTAGACCAGGGACTGACAAACTTTTTCTGAAAGAAAGAGATAAATAATAAATATTTCTGGCTTTGCAGGCCAGCTGATCTCTGTTACAACTACTCAACTCTGTTTCGGCAGCCTCCAAAGAGTCAGAAGATATGTAAATAAATAGGTGTGACTGTGTCCCAGTAAAAACTTTATTTACTAAAGCAGAGTGGCAGGACAGAATTTGACTTGGAGGCCGTAGTTGCTGAACTCTGATGAGGACCTCTGATGTCCAGTAGAACTTTCTGCAATGATGGAAATGTTCTATATCTTTTTCTTTTTCTTCCACACCGCAAGGCTTGTGGGATCGTAGTTCCACGACCAGGGACTGAACCCGTGCCCCCTGCTGTGGAAGCACAGAGTCCTAACCCACTGGACCGCCAGGGAACTCTCAAAATGTTCTGTATCTGTGTGGTCCAAAACAATAGTCAACAGCCACATGTGGCTATTGGGCACTTTGAAATTGTGGGTAGTACAAATGAAAGGTGGAAAATTTTATGTATATTTATTAATGTAAATAGTCATATGTGGCTACGGCTACCATACTGAACTGTGCAGATCTTCTTGAAGAAATGAAGCATGTCTGCATCTTTCCTAGCACCCAACAAAACAACTACTCCCTAGCAAGCAATTAATAATTGCTTGTGAAAATTAATAGTACTTCTTCAAAAAAGAGAGTACTTCTGGGGTGGAAGAGTGATACGTAAGGTGGATCTGGAAGAAGGGATCAAGGCGGACCTGGAAGGAGGGATTAAGAGCTGGGCAGGAAGATTCAAAAGGGGAGGTGGGTCACAACGTGAATTCGGGAGATTTTGGACCAGATGAAGAGCACATGCAAAGCCATGAGGCTAACTTACTGGTCTCAGGGAGGAATGCAGGGTAATGGTTAAGTGCATGGATTCCACTGCCTGCTGCCTTCATGTGCATCCTGGCTTTAGCTGTGTGACTTTAGGAAGATTGCTTAACCTCTCTGAGTCTCCATTTCATCACCTCCAAAACTAGGATAATAATACCATCCATCCCATGGAGCTGTTGCAAGCATTAAGTGAAGTTAACACATGAAAAGTGTTTAGTGTTATTAACACAGCTGTGATGAGACCCTCGAAGGAAGTGTGAGGCCAGGACCGTCACTCTGAGTGAGACACCTGTCAGGAAACCTGCTGACTCCCTCACGCCTCAGGTCAAGGCTTCTGCAACATCTTGGCATCCTAGGAAGTACATCCAGGAAGGAAACACAAAGAGCAGCCCTTTTCACAATGCGGACTGAGCTTTCAGTTCTGTCCTTTAACCCCTGCCCTGGAGATGCCAAGAACGAGAGCAAGAATAACCATTCCAAGCAGCTTCAGAATGTCTTGAATCCATCAGGGACATACCTCTGTAACAAGCCAAATTTCTATCTTTTAAGGGAAAAATATTACCTTTTATAAATTATTATTTTTAAAAACCTGAGGCATCATCACAAACCATAGACATACATTTAGAAGAGTTTCGATTAACACATCCACTCATGTAACCACCACCCAACGAGAGCCTAAAAAGTTCCTTCGTGTCCCTTTCCAGCTTACTCCCCTCCCTATTTCAGAGGCAACTTCTCTTCTGAAATCTAACTCTACCGTTTGGTTTTGCCTGTGAAAAGTCACCTTTTGTTAGGTTAGGGCAGTAGTTCCTAACCGTGGTGATTTTGTCCCCTGGGGACATTTGGCAATATGTCTGGAGATATTGTTGGTTGCCAAGCTGGGGTGGAAATACTGGCATCTAACGGGCAGAGATGCTGCTAACATCCTTCACTGCACAGGACACGCCCTCCACAACAAAGAATCACATGACGCTCAAAACATCAACATTGCTGAGATTTAGAAATCCTCACTAGAGTTAACCCTACCACAGTGACTATTTCAGATGCCTGAAGCCACACCCTGGGTGTATACAATCCAAACAACTTTTATCTATACTCCCAACGAGGATGCTCCGGTTATGAAACTTCAAACCTGTGAGTTACAGGACCAGATGGTAGCCCCGCCTCACCATCAAAATGAGCAACAGGTGGGAATTTCACCCCAAATGCTCATGTTAGCATAAGGATGGTGGACAGGACGAGATGACAAACAGACTTGGGTTTGTATCCTGCCCAGGCAACTCATTCTGTGTGTCAGAGGGCAAATTCCATCATCTTTCTACGTCTCTAGAATGTCTTCAACTGTAAAATTTGGTTCTTTTGTTGTGAAAATCAAATAAGAGACCTCGGTTCAGCCTGTAGCAGTCCACGGTAGGTGCACTGTAAGTGAGTTCTCACTCCTGAATTTCTTGGAATACTCCTGGAGCAAACATTTTCTGTGTTGACTTTTTCAAGGACCCAGAGAATTCCATTGCCTTGTTCTTTGATCTAGATACCACAGCCCAAAGTCCCGAAGGGTAGGGAAAGGGACTTTTAAAATGTCTGAAAATTCCCTACTTACCGATGGGAGAGATCCAGGAATCACCTAAAGCAACCCCGGCAAAGTTGCACTGGATGATCCCTTGCTGAGTGGCCTGAAAGAGAAGCCAAGAAATGTCCTTGTCAAGAAGACCCAGGGGCCTCCATCCCTTCCTCAACAGGAGGGAGCCAGGCCTTTAGACACTGCCTTTCCTGAGCAGAGACAGCTCCTGCCCACCCAGGATACCCTGGCTATCCAAAGACAACAGATGCCCACTAGAGGGCAAGGGTAACTCTTTCCTGCTGCCATTTGCAAAATGAGTAGGAACTGTTTGAGTTTTCCCAAGGGTGTTGGCAGGATGTGCGGGGGACCTGGTGTAGCTCCTATCTCTTCCTTAGAAGGAACGCTGGCACTCTTTCCCCTGGAGGTCTCTGATTTCTCACAAGGTGCTCTGGGGGCTCTCTGGGTACAATCGCCACTGTCTCCAGTGGTCACTGGAGAGCTGGGAGGCCTCCTCAGAAGGTCCTTGAGGGTGGGATGGATGCCTTAGGACTGGGAACTCATGCCCCCTGCTGCTTTTATCCATTTAAAAGGAATTCATCTGCCCAGTAGCAGAACATTGGAAACAACTGAAATATTTATCAATCCGGTGGGCTAAATTAATTACGGTTATTTCCATGGTGCATGATGCAGCTTACAAAAAGGAATGAGGGGCTTCCCTGGTGGCGCAGTGGTTGAGGGTCTGCCTGCCGATGCAGGGGACACGGGTTCGTGCCCCGGTCCGGGAAGATCCCACATGCCACGGAGCGGCTGGGCCCGTGAGCCGTGGCCACTGAGCCTGTGCATCCGGAGCCTGTGCTCCGCCAACGGGAGAGGCCACAACAGTGAGAGGCCCACGTGCCGCAAAAAACAAACGAACAAACAAAAGGAATGAGAAGGCTTTTTATGGTCCAATATAAAAAGATCTCCAGGGTATATTGTTAAAGTAAAAAAGAGACATGTAGAAGAGTGTGCAGTATATACAATCATTTGTATAAAAATGGGGGAAAAGAATATACATGAACTAGCTTACATAGGCATGAAATACTCCGAAAAGGTACAGAAAAAACTAATAGAGGTTGCCTTGGGCAGGGGACAGAGGCAAGACGGACATTTTTTTTTCTTTTTTGCGGTACGCGGGCCTCTCACTGTTGTGGCCTCTACCGTTGCGGAGCACAGGCTCCGCGGCCATGGCTCACGGGCCCAGCCGCTCCGCGGCATGAGGGATCCTCCCGGACCGGGGCACGAACCCGTGTCCCCTGCATCGGCAGGCGGACTCTCAACCACTGCGCCACCAGGGAAGCCTGAGACGGATAATTTTTATATCACACCTTTTACATATTTTGAATTTTGAATTATGTGAATGCACAAGCTATTCAGAGATCTAAAATAAGAAAACAATGAATAGCCTGACTTTGAACACTGGTAATAAAAGAGAAAAAATTATGCCATTATTTGGCTTTTCCAAAAGGAACTTATTTCAAGTAACTTAAATAGTACCAGCTGATGAGGAAAAGTTCCACTTTATAGGAGAATACCAGCTAACAAATGTGAACAAAATGAAGGGAGGAGAAAACCATCATTTGGAAACTCCTAATGAAATTACTGACTTGAGTAAGAATTAAAAATTGATGTTAAAACCGTTATTCAGCGAAAGATGGATGAAGAACTGGACATCCATGTCAGGTGAAAATAACACCACTCAGATCACTTTCCGTCCAGGCGGAGGGTATAGGAGTTCACTGGAGGGATCAGACTATATCTGGTTATTATGTGCCCTCTGATTCAAAGCAAAATGAAGTGCACAGCATTCCCTACGTCAGAGGCTGGCAATTTTTTCTATAAGGGGCAGATATTAAATATTCTAGGCTTTGTAGAACAAAAGTCTACTACGTTGCAGTTACTCAACTCTGCCACTGTACTGCTAAAGCAGCCACAAGCAATATGTAAACAAGTGAGAGTTCTAATAAAACTTTATTTGTGGAGGAGCGTCAAGATGGCGTAAGAGTAAGACGTGGAAATCACCTTCCTCCCCACAAATACATCAGAAATACATCTACATGTGGAACAACTCCTACAGAACACCTACTGAATGCTGGCAGAAGACCTCAGACCTCCCAAAAGGCAAGAAACTCCCCACGTACCTGGGTAGGGCAAAAGAAAAAACAGACAAAAGAATAGGGACGGGACCTGCACCAGTGGGAGGGAGCTGTGAAGGAGGAAAGGTTTCCAGACACTAGAAGCCCCTTCGCGGGCGGAGACTGCGGGTGGCGGAGGGGGAAAGCTTCGGAGCCACAGAGGAGAGCGCAGCAACAGGGGTGCGGAGGGCAAAGCGGAGAGATTCCCGCACAGAGGATCAGTGCCGACCAGCACTCACCAGCCCAAGAGGCTTGTCTGCTCACCCGCTGGAACAGGCGGGGGCTGGAAGCTGAGGCTCGGGCTTCGGAGGTCAGATCCCAGGGAGAGGACTGGGGTTGGCGGTGTGAACACAGCCTGAAGGGGGCTAGTGCACCACGGCTAGCTGGGAGGGAGTCCGGGAAAAGTCTGCAGCTGCCGAAGAGACAAGAGACTTTTTCTTGCCTCTGTTTCCTGTTGCGCGAGGAGAGGGGATTAAGAGCGCTGCTTGAAGGAGCTCCAGAGACGGGCGTGAGCCGTGGCTAAAAGCGTGGACCCCAGAGACAGGAATGCGACGCTAAGGCTGCTGCTGCCGCCACCAAGCAGCCTGTGTGCAGCACAGGTCACTCTCCACACCTCCCCTCCTGGGAGCCTGTGCAGCCCGCTACTGCCAAGGTCCCGTGATCCGGGGACAACTTCCCCGGGAAAACGCACGGCGTGCCTCAGGCTGGTGCAACGTCATGCCGGCCTCTGCCGTCGCAGGCTTGCCCCACATCCGTACCCCGCCCTCCTCCCGGCCTGAGTGAGCCAGAGCCCCCCCAATCACCTGCTCCTTTAACCTCATCATGTCTGAGCGGGAACAGATGCCCTCAGGCGACCTACACAAAGAGGCGGGGCCAAATCCAAAGCTGAGCCCCGGGAACTGTGCAAACAGAGAAGAGAAAGGGAAATCTCTCCCAGCAGCCTCAGGAGCAGCGGATTAAAGCTCCACAATCAACTTGATGTACCTGCATCTGTGGAATACCTGAATAGACAACCAATCATCCCAAATTGAGCAGGTGGGCTTTGGGAACAACGATATATATATATATATATTTTTTTTTTTCCCTTTTTCTCTTTTTGTGAGTATGTGCATGCTTCTGTGTGTGATTTTGTCTGTATAGCTTGGCTCTTACAATTTGTCCTAGGGTTCTGTCTGTCCATTTTTCTTCACAGTATAGTTCTTAGCGCTTGTTATCATTGTTGGATTTGCTTTTTGGTTTGGTTGCTCTCTTCTTTCTTTCTCTCTTTTTTTATTAATTTAAAAAAATTTTAATAATTATTTTTAATTTTAAAGACTTTATTTTATTTTACTTTCTTTTATCTTCTTCTTTCTTTCTTTTCTCCCTTTTATTCTGAGCCGTGTGGATGACGGGCTCTTTGTGCTCCAGCCAGGCGTCAGGGCTGTGCCTCTCAGGTGGGAGAGCCAAGTTCAGGACACTGATTCACAAGAGACCTCCCAGCACCACGTAATATCAAATGGCGAAAATCTCCCAGAGATCTCCATCTCAACACCAAGACCCAACTCCACTCAACAACCACCAAACTACAGTGCTGGACACCCTATGCCAAACAACTAGCAAGACAGGAACACAACCCCACCCATTAGCAGAGAGGCTGCCTAAAATCATAGTAAGGCCACAGACACCACAAAACACAATACCAGACGTGGAACTGCCCAACAGAAAAACAAGATCCAGCCTCATCCACCAGAACACAGGCACTAGGTTCCCTCCACCAGGAAGCCTACACAACCCACTAAACCAACCTTAACCACTGGGGACAGACACCAAAAACAACGGGAACTACGAACCTGCAGCCTGTGAAAAGGAGACCCCAAACACAATAAGATAAGCAAAATGAGAAGACAGAAAAACACACAGCAGATGAAGGAGCAAGGTAAAAACCCACCAGACCTAACAAATGAAGAGGAAATAGGCAGTCTACCTGAAAAAGAATTCAGAATAATGATAGTAAAGATGATCCAAAATCTTGGACATAGAATAGAGAAAATGCAAGAAACAATTATCAAGGACCTAGAAGAACTAAAGAGGGAACAAACAATGATGAACAACACAATAAGTGAAATTAAAAATTCTCTAGAAGGGGTCAGTAGCAAAATAACTGAGGCAGAAGAACGGATAAGTGACCTGGAAGATAAAATAGTGGAAATAACTACTGCAGAGCAGAATAAAGAAAAAAGAATGAAAGAACTGAGGACAGTATCAGAGACCTCTGGGACAACATTAAACGCACCAACATTCGAATTATAGGGGACCCAGAAGAAGAAGAGAAATAGAAAGGGACTGAGAAAATATATGAAGAGATTATAGTTGAAAACTTCCCTAATTTGGGAAAGGAAATAGTTAATCAAGTCCAGGAAGCACAGAGAGTCCCATACAGGATAAATACAAGGAGGAACATGCCAAGACACATACTAATCAAACTATCAAAAATTAAATACAGGGCTTCCCTGGTGGCGCAGTGGTTGAGAGTCCGCCTGCCGATGCAGGGGACACGGGTTCGTGCCCCAGTCTGGGAAGATCCCACATGCCGCGGAGCGGCTGGGCCCGTGAGCCATGGCCGCTGAGCCTGCGCGTCCGGAGCCTGTGCTCCGCAATGGGAGAGGCCACAGCAGTGAGAGGCCCGCGTACCGCAAAAAGAAAAGAAAAGAAAAAAAAATTAAATACAAAGAAAAAAATATTAAAAGCAGCAAGGGAAAAACAACAAATAACACACAAGGGAATCCCCATAAAGTTAACAGCTGATCTTTCACCAGAAACTCTACAAGCCAGAAGTGGGTGGCAGGACATATTAAACTGATGAAGGAGAAAAATCTACAACCAAGATTACTCGAACCAGCAAGGATCACATTCAGATTTGACAGAGAAATTAAAAACTTTACAGATAAGCAAAAGCTAAGAGAATTCAGCACCACCAAACCAACTTTACAACAAATGCTAAAGGAACTTCTCTAGGCAGGAAACACAAGAGAAGGAAAAGACCTACAATAACAAACCCAAAACAATTAGGAAAATGGTCATAGGAACATACATATAGATAATTACCTTAAATGTAAATGGATTAAATGCTCCAACCAAAAGACATAGACTGGCTGAATGGATACAAAACAAGACCCATATATATGCTGTCTACAAGAGACCCACTTCAGACCTAGGGACACATACAGACTGAAAGTGAGGGGATGGAAAAAGATATTCCATGCAAATGGAAATCAAAAGAAAGCTGGAGTAGCAATTCTCTTATCAGACAAAATAGACTTTAAAAAAAGACTATTACAAGAGAAAAAGAAGGACATTACATAATGATCAAGGGATCAATCCAAGAAGAAGATATAACAATTGTAAATGTTTATGCACCCAACATAGGAGCACCTCAATACATAAGGCAAATACTAACAGCCATAAAAGGGGAAATTGACAGTAACACAATCATAGTAGGGGACTTTAACACCCCATTTTCACCAATGGACAGATCATCCAAAATGAAAATAAATAAGGAAACACACACTTTAAATGATACATTAAACAAGATGGACTTAATTGTTATTTATAGGACATTCCATCAAAAACAACTGAATACACATTTTTCTCAAGTGCTCATGGAACATTCTCCAGGATAGATCATATCTTGGGTCACAAATCAAGCCTTGGTATTTAAGAAAACTGAAATCGTATTATGTATCTTTCCGACCACAATGCTATGAGACTAGATATCAATTACAGGAAAAAACCTGTAAAAAATACAAACACATGGAGGCTAAACGTGATACAAACTTAATAAACTTAATACAAAACTTAATAAACTTAATACAGACTTAATAAACTTAATACAAAAATACAAACACATGGAAGCTATACTTAATAACCAAAAGATCACTGAAGAAATGAAAGAGCAAAACAAAAAATACCTAGAAACAAATGACATTGAAAACATGATGACCCAAATCCTATGGGATGCAGCAAAAGCAGTTCTAAGAGGGAAGTTTATAGAAATACAATCCTACCTTAAGAAACAAGAAACATCTCAAATAAACAACCTAAAATTACACCGAAAGCAATTAGAGAAAGAAGAACAAAAGAACCCCAAAGTTAGCAGAGGGCAAGAAATCATAAAGATCAGATCAGGAATAAATGAAAAAGAAATGAAGGAAACGATAGCAAAGACCAATAAAACTAAAAGCTGGTTCTTTGAGAAGATAAACAAAATTGATAAACCATTAGACAGACTCATCAAGAAAAAAAGGGAGAAGACTCAGATCAATAGAATTAGAAATGAAAAAGGAGAAATAAAAACTGACACTGCAGAAATACAAAGGATCATGAGAGATTACTACAAGCAACTCTGTGCCAATAAAATGGACAACCTGGAGAAATGGACAAATTCTCAGAAATGCACAACCTTCCGAGACTGAACCAGGAAGAAACAGAAAATATGAACAGACCAACCACAAGCACTGAAATTGAAACTGTGATTAAAAATCTTCCAACAAACAAAAGCCCAGGACCAGATGGCTTCACAGGCAAATTCTATCAAACACTTAGAGAAGAGCTAACACCTATCCTTCTCAAACTCTTCCAAAATATAGCAGAGGGAGGAACACTCCCAAACTCATTCTACAAGGCCACCATCACCCTGATACCAAAGCCAGACAAAGATGTCACAAAGACAGAAAACTACAGGCCAATATCACCAATGAACATAGATGCAAACATCCTCAACAAAATACTAGCAAACAGAATCCAACAGCACATTAAAAGGATCATGCACCATGATCAAATGGGGTTTATTCCAGGAATGCAAAGATTTTTCAATATATGCAAATCAATCAATGTGATACACCAAATTAACAAACTGAAGGAGAAAAACCATATGATCCTCTCAATAGATGCAGAGAAAGCTTTTGACAAAATTCAACACCCATTTATCATAAAAACCCTCCAGAAAGTAGGCATAGAGTGAAATTTCCTCAACATAATAAAGGCCATCTATGACAAATCCACAGCCAACATCGTCCTCAATGGTAATAAACTGAAACCATTCCCACTAAGATCAGGAACAAGACAAGGTTGCCCACTCTCACCACTCTTATTCAACATAGTTTTGGAAGTTTTAGCCACAGCAATCAGAGAAGAAAAATAAAAGGAATTGAAATCGGAAAAGAAGAAGTAAAACTGTTACTATTTGCAGATGACATGATACTATACATAGAGAATCCTAAAGATGCTACCAGAAAACTACTAGAGGTAATCAATGAATCTGGTAAAGTAGCAGGATACAAAATTAATGCACAGAAATCTCTGGCATTCTTGTACACTAGTGATGAAAAATCTGAAAGTGAAATTAAGAAGACACTCCCATTTACCATTGCAACAAAAAGAATAAAATGTCTAGGAAAAAAACCTACCTAAGGAGACAAAAGACCTGTATACAGAAAATTGTAAGACACTGATGAAAGAAATTAAGGATGATACAAATAGATGGAGAGATATACCATGTTCTTGGATTGGAAGAATCAACATTGTGAAAATGAGTCTATTACCCAAAGCAATCTACAGGTTCAATGCAATCCCTATCAAACTACCACAGGTATTTTTCACAGAACTAGAACAAAAAATTTCACAAGTTGTATGGAAACACAAAAGACCCCGAATAGCCAGAGCAATCTTGAGAACAAAAAACAGAGCCGGAGGAATCAGGCTTCCGGACTTCAGGCTATACTACAAAGCTACAGTAATCAAGACAGTATGGTACTGGCACAAAAACAGAAATATACATCAATGGAACAGGACAGAAAGCCCAGAGATAAACCCATGCACATATGGTCACCTTATCTTTGATAAAGGAGGCAAGCATATACAGTGGAGGAAAGAGAGCCTCTTCAATAAGTGGTGCTGGGAAAACTGGACAGGTACATGTAAATGTATGAGATTAGAACACTCCCTAACACCATACACAAAAATAAGCTCAAAATGGATTAAAGACCTAAATGTAAGGCCAGACACTATCAAAGTCTTAGAGGAAAACATAGGCAGAACACTACATGACAGAAATCACAGCAAGATCCTTTTTGACCCACCTCCTAGAGAAATGGAAATAAAACCAAAAATAAACAAATGGGACCTAATGAAACTTAAAAGCTTTTGCACAGCAAAGGAAACCATAAACAAGACCAAAAGACAACCCTCAGAATGGGAAAAAATATTTGCAAATGAAGCAACTGACAAAGGATTAATCTCCAAAATTTACAAGAGGGTCATTCAGCTCAATATCAGAAAAACTAACAACCCAATCCAAAAATGGGTAGAAGACCTAAACAGACATTTTTCCAAAGAAGATATACAGATTGCCAAGAAACACATGAAAGAATGCTCAACATCATTAATCATTAGAGAAACGCAAATCAAAACTACAATGAGATATCATCTCAGACCGGTCAGAATGGCCATCATAAAAAAATGTACAAACAATAAATACTGGAGAGGGTGTGGAGAAAAGGGAACCCTCTTGCACTGTTGGTGGGAATTTAATTTGATACAGCCACTATGGAGAACAGTATGGAGGTTCCTTAAAAAACTACAAATAGAACTACCAAATGACCCAGCAATCCCACTACTGGGCATATACCCTGAGAAAACCATAATTCAAAAAGAGTCATGTACCAAAATGTTCATTGCAGCTCTATTTACAATAGCCAGGACATGGAAGCAACCTAAGTGTCCATCAACAGATGAATGGATAAAGAAGTTGTGACACATATATACAGTGGAATATTACTAAGCCATAAAAAGAAACAAAATTGAGTTATTTGTAGTGAGGTGGATGGACCTAGAGTCTGTCATACAGATTGAAGTAAGTCAGAAAGAGAAAAACAAATACCATATTCTAACACACATATATGGAACATTAAAAAAAAAAAGTTCTGAAGAACCTACGGGCAAGACGGGAATAAAGACACAGACCTAGTAGAGCATGGACTTGAGGATATGGTGATGGAGAAGGGTAAGCTGGGACAAAGTGAGAGAGTGGCATGGACATATATACACTACCAAACGTAAAATAGACAGCTAGTGGGAAGCAGCCACAAAGCACAGGGAGATCAACTTGGTGCTTTGTGACCACCTAGAGGGGTGGGATAGGGAGGGTGGGAGGGAGGGAGATGCAAGAGGGAAGAGATATGGGGACATATGTATATGAATAACTGATTCACTCTGTTATAAAGCAGAAACTAACACACCATTGTAAAGCAGTTATACTCCACTAAAGATGTTAAAAAAAATAAAATAAAATATCATTACAAAAAAACCCAGCTTTATTTTTGGACCTTGAAATTTGATTTTCACACAATTTTCATGTGTCATGAAATATTATTCTTCTTTTAATCCACCCCACCGCACCACTGTCACTCGATAATGTAAAAACCATTCTTAGCTCATGAGTCGTATAAAAGCAGGTGGTGGACTGAATTTGACCTATAGGCCATCGTTTCCTGAAATCTGACCTATTATAATATATTCTCTTCAAAACTTTTACCTTGAATGCATCAGGCCTTTAACTATGACCTCCAGTTT
Organism: Leucopleurus acutus; assembly: GCF_964270905.1. Lineage (NCBI taxonomy): Eukaryota > Metazoa > Chordata > Mammalia > Artiodactyla > Delphinidae > Leucopleurus > Leucopleurus acutus. The sequence continues at coordinate 31,415,972 of NC_139161.1, forward strand.
TGTAGGAAACACGATGAAGAGAGGAATAAACTAAATTACACCATGAAGATGCTACCACACAATTCCAGAAAATGGGATATTCTGTTAGTCTGGTTTCTTTATCAAATGGGGGTCATAAAAAAGGAACTGTGTTAGATGAAAACGGACTTTAGGGACATCCCAGCCACATGTAATTCACGGATCTGGACTGAGTCCTGGCTTAAACAAACTGACCACAAAGGACGTGTTGGGATTATTAAAGCCTGAATATTTGAGATGAAAGTTTACTGAAGTAGGAAAGGGAGGACTAGTAACGGAAGGAAGCAGGCTACAGACATTATGTATACTACTATCTCCTATTGGTTAAAAAATTTACTTATTTCTAAAAGCGCAGAAAAAGATTTAAAGGCTATACACTGAAGTGTTAACAATGGTGATCTCTTTTTAATTCTTTTAATTTGTGCTTGCTGTATTTTCTAATTTTATGTTATGTACCTATACTGCTTCTTATAAAAGGTTCATTTTTAAAGAGAATTAATAAATCTTAAAAAAAAAGCTCATACTGTATAACACGAGGAATATAGCCAATATTTTACTATAGAGTATAATCTTTATAAATTGTGAATCACTATATTGTATATGTGTAACTTATATAATACTGTACATCAACTATACTTCAATTAAAAAAAGCTCATACTAGCTCACTGTAAAAAGTTTAATCACAGAAGGAGACAGGAGAAAATGTGAAAAAACTCCTACCTCTGCCCCACCTGCACCCTCACGCTCACTAACCAGTTAACATGGTATATATCCTTCTAACTCCTTTCTTTGTTTTCACAAGCATATATATATACATATGCACAGATCTACCCATTCTTTCTGATGGCTTCAAAGTGTCCATCACGGAAGGATCCACGTATTTCATTTAAGTAATCCTCTACACACAGCCACTGATCTTGTTTTCCGTTTATGGACATTATAAGCAACGATGAACTTAACATCCTCTGACACACACACATGTATAAGTATTCCCACAGGACAGATTCCTGGAAGTGAAATTATTGGGTCAAAGGGCACATACATTTTAAAAGTTTATAGATACTGCCAAAGTGCCCTTTTACAATGATTTACCAGTTCTCATTCCCATCAAACGTGCACAAGAGCACTTATTTCCCTGACTGCTTACCAAAACTGGGGGTTACCAAATTTTTACTTTATTTTATTTATTTATTTTTTTGGCCATGCCATGTGGCATGCGGGATCTTAGTTCCCTGACCAGGAATCGAACCCGTGCCCCCTGCAGTGGAAGCGTGGAGTGCTAATCACTGGACCCCCAGAGACCTCCCACCAATTTTTAAAAATATTTGCAAATCTCACAGATTTGACTTACTACTAAAAGTTGAACATTGTTCACATGTCCATAGGCAGTTTGCATTTCTTCTATAAATTGTTTGCCCATATTTTCTGGCCAATATCCTATTAGAATATTATCTTTTTTTTTTTTTTTGTGGTACGCGGGCCTCTCACTGTTGTGGCTTCTCCCGTTGCGGAGCACAGGCTCCGGACGCGCAGGCTCAGCGGCCATGGCTCACGGGCCTAGCCGCTCCGCGGCATGTGGGATCCTCCCGGACCGGGGCACGAACCCGCATCCCCTGCATTGGCAGGCGGACTCTCAACCACGGCGCCACCAGGGAAGCCCCCTAGAATATTATCTTCTTTAATGAACTTACTGATGTGAATACTACTTCTACTATATATTTATTTGTGTGTATATATCTTTTAAAATTGTTTATGAAACTCTAATTAGTTTTAAATTTCTATGTGGTCTAAATACGTCAAACTTATTCTTTTTGCTTTTGGGTGTTTCATCTTATGAAGGAAAAGCAAGTTTTTCGTACCCAAGATTATAAAACTTTTCTCCTGTATTTTCAGGTTCTCTTACAGTATTGATTTTTATGTTTAGATTTTTAATCTATCAAGAACTGATGTTTCGGGGCTTCCCTGTTGGCGCAGTGGTTAAGAATCTGCCTGCCAATGCAGGGGACACGGGTTCAAGCCCTGGTCTGGGAAGATCCCACATGCCGCGGAGCAACTAAGCCTGTGCACCACAACTACTGAGCCTGTGCTCTAGAGCCCGTGAGCCACAACTACTGAAGCCCTCACACCTAGAGCCTGTGCTCTGCAACAAGAGAAGCCACCGCAATGAGAAGCCCGCGCAATGCAACAAAGAGTAGCCCCCGCTCGCCACAACTAGAGAAAGCCCGTGGACAGCAACAAAGACCCAACGCAGCCAAAAATAAAATAAATAAAATATATAATTAAAAAAATAAAAAGAACTGATGTTTCATGTAAGGCAAGAATCTAACTTTACTATTTTCCAAAGTGATAGCCACTTGTCTCCATATCATTTACTGAACATTCTGTTTTCCTCAATGATTTGAAATACCATCTTATCATTTATATGTTCATATGTAAGTATGATACATATGTATGTGTTATAAACATACACAGATACATATACATAAGTATATATAAAATATGTTTCTAGATTCTTTAGCCTGATGCATGTATCTGCATTTCTCTGTTGCTATGCCAGCCGCAAATTGCTTTACTCGCTTAGCTGTATAGCCTGTTCGATATCTGGTGGGGCAAACTTCATTGTTCTTTTTGAAACTTTTCATGGTTATTATTACAGACTTACTCTGTATGTACAAGGTCCTATTCAAAGAATATTCAATTATCAGGTGACTATCACAAGTAAGATAATGAGTTTCTGTCCAACATCAAAACAAAGTCATCTTCCTTGTTACCTTATAAAGTTCTAGAGCAATGCCAGCAGCCATTTTTCCTCCATAGGACTCTGAGAAAATGTAGAATGGAATCGTCTAGGAAGAAAAGGAATTTACAAAGAATTAAATATCCTGAATGTCTTTTAATTCACACGAATCAATTTCAAATTTCTATTGCATGTAATGGCCAGACAAAACAAATCTGCTTTTGCTGATCTTTCCTCCCATATCTGATTATTATGTTTAATTAGAATATTGGCTGCAGGGTCATTTTTTTCAAGCTAAAACCACCTTTAGTGATGACTGAAACAGAAGCCCACAATCTGATCCTGGGTGCAAAAAGGTTTTCTCTGGAATCAGCTAGGCATGTAACTCTTGGGGAAGTTTGCATCTGATGGATGCAGTGCTGCAACTGCTAGCCCCCTCTGAGCTTGCTTACCTGGAATTCTTTGTGGCATTCAAAGAAAGTCTTCAGGAGAACCATCATGTCTGATGCCACCATGGCCAGGTCTTTGGTGTATGCGTCACTCTTGTTCACATAACTGAACCCAGTGCCCACTGGGTTATCCACAAACAGGAGACTGGCCGACTGGAGCTACAAGCCACAGAGGAAAGTCAAATGTTGCAATCAGGGGCTTCCCTGGTGACGCAGTGGTTGAGAGTCCGCCTGCCAATGCACGGGACACGGGTTCATGTCCCGGTCCGGGAAGATCCCACATGCCGCGGAGCTGCTGGGCCCGTGAGCCATGGCCGCTGAGCCTGCGCGTCCAGAGCCTGTGCTCTGCAACGGGAGAGGCCACAACGGTGAGAGGCCCGCGTACCGCAAAAAAAAAAAAAAAAAAAGTTGCAATCAGCCAGCCAGTCACCAACTATCTTCTGATCACCTTATATGAGCTCAACAAAAACCACACATGTGAGGATATCAGTGTGGTTATGATCTGTTACTAAAATGTATTAAAAAAAAAAATGGGGGGGCTTCCCTGATGGCGTAGTGGTTGAGAGTCTGCCTGCCGACGCAGGGGACACGGGTTCGTGCCCCGGTCCGGAAAGATCCCACATGCCGTGGAGCAGCTGGGCCCGTGAGCCATGGCCGCTGAGCCTGCGCGTCTGGAGCCTGTGCTCCGCAATGGGAGAGGCCACAACAGTGAGAGGCCCGCGTACCACAAAAAAAAAAAAAAAATTGAAACAGGAACACGGACTAGTATAGCAAAGAAAGGCAAAGAAAAGGAGAAGCAAGAAGGAAAAATTAACATATACACAGGGATCGAAGCATCTAGGCTGTTACTTTCAGACACTACAGATGTCCTGAATGTAATTCATTCGTGCAGGTAGAACCATGCAGTGTCAGTCTGAGCAACAGCTCGAAGCAGTGAGAGGTCGGAATGCCACACGTCTGTTTTCTTCAAGATGAATCCAGTTTCCACATTGGCCTGGCTTTGCTGAACACTACAAGAACAGAATTTATTCTAACACCTTTCCCAAAGAGGTTTAGAGTTATAGAATTTTACATCCTGAAGGATCCCTAGTGATGACACACTACAGCCATGTCCTTTACTGATCAGGACATTAAAGCCCAGAAAGGCCCAGGACTTGTCCAAGGTCACAAAGTTGGATAGGTAATGGCAGTGTCAGGACCAAGGCCAGCATCTCCTCACTTCTTGTTCAGGCTCTCTGCCCCAGTCACATTACCCTATTAGTCGTGGGAGGCTTGGGGACAAGCCAGTGGGGTACTCTGCTACTGGAAGTGAGTATGTGAATGTTCTAGGCTGAAGGAACAGCATGTGCAAAGACCCTGAGGCCAGAGTAAGTAAAATGTGCTTAAAGAAGACCAGTATGGAGACAGACAAGAAAATCAAAGGGCTCAGAGGGGATCTTCAGGTGGAGGTGCTCCCGCACTGAGTCTTAGAGGTGAGTATGGCGAGCTAGGTGTGACCGGGTGACCAAAGGAATGAAGTGCAAGCCCAGGAATGGCCCGCGCAGAGGCCTCAAGGAGAGTGCGCAAGGAGAGAAGCTGGGAGGTATGGCTAGCAGAAGCCAGTTTATGCCCAGGAATCTGGATCTGATCTTTGGGGAACTGAAAGACAGTAAACTAAGGAGTGACTGGCATTGGAGGGTTTCACCCAAGCACCATGTGGGAAGTGGATTGGGGGTGGGGGGGGCATTTTGAAAGCACCCACGAGAGGCGATGGAAAAGGGGTGGATGAAGAATATTAGCAACACTTGGGTAGTAAACATAGAGCTACCATAGGACCCAGCAATTCCCCACCCCACCCCGCCAAATTGAAAATAGGGGCCCAAACAAATATTTGTACGCTAATGTTCCCTGCATTATTCACAACAGCCAAAAGGTGAAAACAACCTAAGTGTCCATCAACAGATGGGAGAGGAGCAGAGGAGAAGCACAGAGCAGAGGGTGGCCACCAGCTGGGAGCAACAGCCCCACCCTGCCCACTGGTGTGGTTTTACCCACCAGTGTTTGGCAGCCTGGAGGAAGGGGCTGAGCAGGTGGACAGGGGGACTGACCCCAGGCTGGGCGTGGCAAGGATGCGGAGGGAGAAGAATGAGGGAACCAGGGGTGAGGGTTAGGTAAGGAAGTGAAGCGAAGAATGAGGGGGCGGGGTGAGACAGAGAACTAGAGAGACATCAAAAGGGCAGAGGACAAGGGGTTTGAAGTCCTAAGGAAGACAAGAATGGAAGTAGGAGAGTAGGAGGGGAAAGGATTGCAGGTTGTGGCCAGAAGGTGGGACCCTGGCGTCTCAGATTGCAGGGATGGCCAATATGTGGGTAATGACAAGGTCCAGGGGGTCTGCTAGACAGAGGTTTCTGCAGGCAAGTGGAGAGAAAGGTCACCGAGTTGGGAAGGTGACCAGTGTGGGATAAGCTGCCCCAAGAAATGGAAGAGGCTGGCCAGAGAGGAAGCCTGTGGACAAGTACGCAAGGTCCCCCTGGACACAGAGGAAGAGGGAGGGGGGTGGAGTGGGATCGCTCAACTTGTGACGCCACCCAGAATGGGGTAGGGCTGGGTGGGACTCAGCCTGGGGGAGGCCACACGGCAGTTTGAGTTCGAGGCCTTCCTCACTGTACCCAAGTAGTTCTTCGTGGTTTGAGATCTCTGTCAAGGGGCCCGATTTCCTCAAAGTTCCCAAATCCAGTGCTGGAACCACCTGGACCACCCTGTGAAAGCAAAAAAAAACAAACAAACAAAAATAAAGTCAGAGAAAATGTTAGTCAAACCTTCGTCACTACAACAATGACCCCATTCACTATAAACAATTTATGAGTCAGTGATGGCTGGGTCAACCTTACACACAGGACACAACTGACCCAGTGTCTGCACTAACTGAGCCCCCTGGTAACTGCTCAAGTCTTTCTAAGAAAAGGAAGCAACCGGGCTAAGAGCCCCCAGAGGGACCATTCCTACCTCTGACCCTCTGAGCTTGAGCCTTGGCCTCACGTGGGGTTTGCTGACCTCAAAACATCTCATCCAAACCTCTCCCTTCAAAGATGAGCAGTATGGCCCAGAGAGGGAACGTGGCAATTAGGGGCTCCACCAGGACTGGACCCGGGGCCTTGTGACTCTCCACCACCCTCTCCTCAGTGTCCCTGAGGATTTACAAGGGACCCAGACTGAGGGGCAGTTTGATCAAGATGATCCCCAGGATATAACATAGTAAATGCGGAAGTCCCTGGGCAGGAAGCACTCAACACTGTGGGCATCCAAGGCCAGAGGCGAGGCAGGATTCTGAACAGAAGCTCAGTGCTGGGGGCCCAGACAATGGGAGGCAGAGGTTCTATGGCTTCTAAGGGCTAAGAGAGGGGAGGAGGTCCTTCAGGAGATGGTCAGGGATAAGGATGGTCAGTGCTTTTCTGGACAAAACCTCAGGGGTCAGCTGAGCCAACAGGATAGGCTGAGGGCCTTGAATAAAAGGATGCTGTGTCCCTGTGCAAGATGGTTAGGAAAGGGAGATACACAATGATGGAAGGAAACAGCTCAGGCAAAACAGAAACCAGGGCAATCTGTACAGGGAAATCTAAAGGAAAAAGAAAGACAACATAGAGTCAGGGATCAGGGGTAACTAAAGGACCCCAACAGAGAGTTTATGAAACTATTGAATGTTTTGAACCGACACCAAGCTAACTATTATAAAACTGGGAGGCTATAAATCCCTCTAAGCAATGTCCTCACCATCGACAGAATGAAAAGACCTATGGAACGGGAGAAAATAGTTGCAAATGATACGACCGATAAGGGGTTAATATCCAACATATATGAACAGCTCATATAACTCAACATCAAGAAAACAAACAACCTGATTAAAAAATGGGCAGAAGAGCTCAAGAGACATTTTTCCAAAGAGGAAATGCAGGTGGCCAGCATGAACATGAGAAGATGCTCAACACTGCTGATCATCAGGGAAATGCAAATCAAAACCATAATGATGTACCACCTCACACCTGTCAGAATGGCTATCATCAAAAAGACCACAAACAAGTGTTGGCGAGGATGTGGAGAAAAGGGAATCCTTGTAACACTGTCGGTGGGAATGTAAATTGGTGCAGCCACTGTGGAAAACAGTATGGAGGTTTCTCAAAAAACTAAAAATAGAACTACCACATGATCCAGTGATTCCACTCCTGAGTATATATTTGAAAAAAACAAAAACACTAATTTGAAAAAATACATGCACCCTAATGTTCATAGAAGCATTATTTATAATAGCCAAGATATGGAAGCAACCTAAGTGCCCATCTACATTCATCTACAGATGAATGGATAAAGAAGATGCGGTGTATATATATACAATGGAATACTACTCAGCCATAAAAAAGAATGAAATTTTGCCAACTGCAGCAACATGATTGGACTTTGAGGGTATTATGCTAAGTGAAATAAGTCAGACAAAGAAAGACAAATACTGTATGATGTCACTTATATGGAAAATCTAAAAAATACAACAAACGAGTGGCTGTAACAGAAAAGAAGCAGACTCACAGATATAGAGAACAAACTAGTGGCTACCAGGGGGGAGAGGGAAGGGAGGGGGGAATGTAAAGGAAGGGGATTAAGAGATACAAACCACTAATGTATAAAATAAACTACAAGGATATATTGTACAACACGGGGAATATAGCCCATATTTATAGAACTATAAATGGAGTAGAACCTTTAAAAACTGTGAATCACTATACTGTATACCTGTAACATACAATACTGTACACCAACTATTCTTCAATTTAAAAAAAAGCAAAGCAAAAAACAAAATAAAATAAAAGCAAGGGTCCTTGAGTGAAAGCTGGGCCCCTTTTTCCTAGTGGACTTACTGGGCTGGGATAGGACCAAAGTGAAAGGAGAGAAGCTGGAATCCTAGAGGTATGGTCTTTGTGGGAGAAATCCCATTCTCCTGTTCTGTTCTACTTGATAACATACCACTGCAAAATCTCTTTGTCTAGAACTTTGGGATGGGGGTACTGTCACGGCCCGGGACTATGCAGTGACTCTGAAATATGGCAAGTGTGTCCAAGGACAAACTAAAACGCTTAAAGGACTTGAAAGTGTGCCTAACATAGCACACGACATCACTCAGAGCTACTCCACTCAGATGACGTGACCTTGACTCCCAAAGACCTGTCCAGAGGAGTCAGTGCATGGATTCTCAGTAGGCTGCTAAGAGAGATCTCCTTTTAACCTGAATTAATTATTTCTTCCTTCATCATACTCTTTTCTCCTTCCCTTGGGCCTCTGAGGAGATGAAGAGCAGGACAGTGAGCCTGTTGATAACCATCAAATAGCATCTCAGCTCACAGAAACCAAAGGTCACAAACTGCACGGTCTTGAGGGGCCAGAAGTACACCACACGGAGCAGAGAGGGCAGGTGGGTCCCCTCCCCCAGAAGCTCCTGCCTGTGTGCAAGAGGGGCCCCACCACTCCGCTCCGGGACAGCAAGTTCAGGCCCCAAGTAATCGCATCTCCTGGTTTTGGGAAAAAGGAAGGAAATGTCTTGATTTGTAAATGTTGGCAACTCATTCAAATAAAACAACTGCCCTACTCTGCAGTCAACCAGAAGGAAGGTTTGCCGTTTCAGAAATTCAGTGGTTTTCAAACTGTGTTCCTGGAAGCCCAGAAAGTACCTGAGGGGCAGCACGTGACAAAGGGGAGGCTGAATGGGTGGGACTTGGCACTCCGCCCCAGCCTCCGCCCCAGCACTTCCTTCTTCTGCTTTGGCTGGTCTGCAAGCTTTCACTTGGGAGCGGAAGAAGTTCTGCTGATTAATACAAAGTTTGAAAACCGCTGAAATCCCGCAGACCAAAGCCCAGAGAAGGGAAGTGTTTTGCCATGGCTCTAAGTGGCAGGAAGGCAGAACTGGGCTTGTCCACTGCACGGCTCTCCCTGACAGCCCTGCCACAGCTTCATCTCCAGCTGCCCGGGATGCACAAAAGCTCCCTGGGACACACAGACGGGTTCTTCTTCTGAGCACTCTGGGCTGAGCCTCACCCCAGCCTTCAAAGAAAATACTTGCGATAATCCCAAGAGAAAAAGGCCCCTCCGTGCAAACTGCTCTTCTTATCTCATCAGAAAGCCTGTATCCACTGGTCTGGAAGGCAAAGCTGGGGGCACTGGGAGGCTGCTTACGAATAATGACATTTTTGGAGGAAGTGACATTTACATCCCATAGGGGTGAGTATCAGGGCGCCCTATTTTTTTTTTTTTTTTCGGTACGCGGGCCTCTCACTGTTGTGGTCTCTCCCGCTGCGGAGCACAGGCTCCAGACGCGCAGGCTCAGCGGCCATGGCTCATGGGCCCAGCCGCTCCGCGGCATGTGGCATCTTCCCGGACCGGGGCACGAACACGTGTCCCCTGCATGGGCAGGCGGACTCTCAACCACTGCGCCACCAGGGAAGCCCTAGGGCGCCCTATTTACTGGTGAGCAACCTGGTGCCCCAGCTGGGCCATGCCTACAGTTTCCAGAAGGTGAAGCAAGACCGCATTCCTCAACCCCTCCCTAGATCTTGGTCTTCCAGGTGGGTGTGGGCCACCTTTGTACAGACATTTTAGGAATGAAAGGAAGGAAGGATCCTCTGCCTGCCCTCAAATAATTTCCAACCAGTTTCCTGTCTTCAATCCTACCACTAGAGCTCCAGATTAAAAATGCAAACACTCTTTAGGGAGAAGGATAGGGCCCGACACTTAATGCTAAGATACAAAAGGCTGAGTTCTTTCAAAATACCAGTTTTTCTAGGGGCAAGGAATTCAGATCTAGGAAAGGACTGGGAGGGGAGAGGAAGGGCTGGTCAGGGTACCTCAGTCTTTGCTTTGGAACCTTCCAGAAACACTTTCTGTCAGCATATTGTCAAATGTGTCTTCAGGAGCTTCCAGTAAGGGTTCCTACTGCTGCCTGTGCTGGGCTCAATAGAAAAAGACCCCCGTAAAAGACTAGAACCTCTCACTCTCTGATTTGGCTTCCTTGACTGTACCATCGCCTTTGCCTGCCTCAGAAGGACGCTGAGTTCCCAAGCCTAGGAGAGCCCCAGCTGGCTGCTGGACCACATCAGTTCTTCACTGTTAAGCTGTGAGCCTTTAAGGGCAAGCAAGGTGGTAAGTGGGGGAAACCTGGCCTCAACCTCAGGCCAGGCAGTGAAACCAATTTTACCTGAAGCCACATGACCAGGGGCAGTTCTGAGAAGTTCTTGCTGGGGCTGGTGGCATAATAGAGCCACCAGAACATGTGGGCATCCTTCCGGACAGTCACATAATCCCATACTTCCTTGCCCTCTTCTGTGGGCCAGCTGATGACAGCTCCTGAAACAGAAGCACAATTCGATTTTCCAGAAGAATGTCTATGTCCAGTTAAATTCCCAGCCCAGGAGACACGGCTGGGTTAGGCTAGTGATGATTTGGTTTATACTTCAGACAATTTATTTACTCCAATATATTGTGGAGATAAGGAAAAAAAAACCTCAAAAAACTCAGCTATGAAAAAACATACCAAACTTAATAGTGGCACAGGGGGCTGGAGGCTTTCACATTTTCACCTACACCCTCTGTAATGTTTGGATTTTTAACAGGAAGCATAAAACGTGTTTATAATTCTGTTTAAAAGAGAGAGATTTACACTTTGGGGGAAAAAAATCTCAAAATGCAGCACGTTGATTTTTGTTCCTCATTTAATATACAATTAAAGAAGCATCACGGGCTTCCCTGGTGGCGCAGTGGTTGAGAGTCCGCCTGCCGATGCAGGGGACACGGGTTCATGCCCCGGTCCGGGAAAATCCCACATGCCGCGGAGCGGCTGGGCCCGTGAGCCATGGCCGCTGAGCCTGCGCGTCCGGAGCCTGTGCTCCGCAACGGGTGAGGCCACAACAGTGAGAGGCCCACATAACGCAAAAAAAAAAAAAGAAGAAGAAGCATCACAAGTTAGTGGGGCAAGATTACTCACTATATTACTCTGGAGTAACAGATTTTTGAAGAAAAAAAATAGAGATGTAGGTTCTTTCTTAACACTCTAAACCAAAATAAATTCCAAGTGGATCAGATATTTCAATTTTAAAATTTAGATGTGAAAAATAATATGAAAATAGAGTTGAAAGTCTCTTTGACCTCTGGATGGGGAAACGATTAAAGCATACCCTAGAGACTATAAAACAAAATATCAAGAGTTGAGGACAGAAACTTGTTACATTTCTGTACAACAAAAATAAAAGGCAAAACAACAAAGAAAGGTCGGCAACAAATATGAAAAAGGGTATTTCCTTAATCGTTAGACCAACTAAAAAATGCAAGATCCTTGAAACAATCAAGATAGTTGTACAATACCTAGCACTTACCAGGCATTCAATAAATGCCCCCGCTCGCCGCAACTAGAGAAAGCCCGCGCGCAGCAACAAAGACCCAACGCAGCCAAAAATAAATAATAATAAAATAAATTTATATAAAAAAAATCGGGGGGCAACCTGTTCGACAACATTTCCCAGACACAAGTCGAAGGGTCATATGATCCCCATTTTACAAAAGGGAAAACAAGTAAAGCAACTTGCCTAAGATCACAAGGCAAGTTTGTGGTTAGTTCGAATTCTCAGTTCTTGATTCACACCAGGGCTCATTTTGCTTAAAGAAAAGACTGAAAATCAATTTGCAAGTCATCCCATTAAACACGAATTTGTTTTTGCCAAAAAGGACTGCGGTGAGGGGACATATTATCCTGCCTGTTCTGATCAGGTAGAGGGAGAAAGGCTTACTCGCAATTAAACGTCCCATTCGTGGTAGGATTTTTCAGTCTTGGTACCGTGTGTTTCAGCTCAAAATAAAAAGACCTTATAATCTCATTTAGCAGCCAATCGCGGCAGGAAAAGGGAGGTGGCCTTAAGATTGCGGAACCCTCATTGATCAGGAGCTTCTCCAAATCTTACATTTTGCAAAACTGCTTCTACCTACACGCAGGGAAGAAACAAGGCAGCAGACCACCCAGAGCCAGAAAAAAGTAGAAAAAGAACTTTGAATCCAGAAAAAAAAAAAATAGAGTGAGACTCAAAAGCAAAAATAATTACGCAAGGTAGAAACAGGGGAAAAGGAATATGCTTTAAAAAGCACAAACCCACTAACAGATTCTTATCCCTAAAGAAGAGAAGGAGGCACCGGCCGCTGAAGCACTTTTGCCCGAACCTACCCGTGCTCAGGCCCAGGAGCAGCAGCAGCACCGGCGTAAGACAACTCCGCAGCGCCAGCTCCATGACGAATACCGCGCGGCAGCATCAGCTACGGGCTGGACGCCGCGCCTCAGCACGTGACGGTTGCGGGCTGGGCGAGGCCGAGCCGGAACGGGGGCGGAGCCTGGGCGTCAGGGGCGGGGCCTGGGCGTCGGGGGCGGGGCGGGGGCGGGGGCTGGGGCGGGGCTGGGGCGGGGGCTGGGGCGGGGCGGGGCTTGGGCGGGTGGAGAGGCTAGCGACGTCTCGCGCGCCCTTTGCCCAATTGGCCCACTAGGATCCCTGCAACGGCGCTCGGGCTGTTCTTTTTGCCCTACTACGTCGTTCTTTGCCGTTTTGGGGACAAGCAGAAAGGAAGAGGCGTTTAATGCATTGATTTGACTTGGGTTGTGCGACAGAACTGAGACGCTACAGAGAAATAACCACGAGGACCGTCCTTCCTGCCCCGCCCATCTTTCCATCTCCAACAAAAGACCTGGCATTTCAAACTGCTGCATCTGCCCCAATCAGATTAAACCTGGCCAGCTTAATCTGGAAACTGTGGGATTCCGTTTTCATAGATTTGTTCTTAAAATTATTTTTCTTATAAAATTACGAATATAATGGACATTTTGGAAATTTGGGGGGAAAATTAGATACTACATAAACAGTGTTGGCATTTGGGATTTTTTTTCCTCTAGTCTTTTACGTCATCTTTTTAAATAGGATAATAAAATTTTTTATTCTGTTTTCTTTCTCGATACTTTGTCATTGGCATAATTCTGTGTTGTTAATGATAGGGATTGAGTAGGATAATCAAATAGCTTAGAAACCCCATTAGGGGGATTGTTGATAGGGAACCTTAGGGAGCTTTGGGAGACCACAGTAAGATTAATGATCACTCAAGAAAGTAATGGGAAAATCCTGAAAAAATGAGGGCTTGCTTGAGTCAAAGCAGAACAAGTGGCTTAGCATCAAAGCCAGATTGGCTTGCTTAACAACAAAATAAAGCTAGCTTGATTAGCAACAAAATAATGCAACAGAAGCCTAAGACATGCCCCGGAACAATACAACAATGGTGGCATGAGACCTATATCCTGCCCAGTGGTGTCATCAAGTTAATGACAACCGCTACATGCTCTGTGCGCACAAAAAACAATCATTTATGGAAAGGTGACATATCAAAGTGAAAGGTCCTCATTGTACTGAGACCTGAAATAAGTTTTCCAAAGTGCCATGACAGTCCTGGCCTGACTATGTAGGGACAAAAAACCCAATCTGGAGGAGGAACTGATGAGGAAAGCATGACATCTACTCAAGAAAGACAAAGAAGGTCTTCTCCCAGTCCTCTCTCTTCCTCTGATTATAAAAATGTAACCCACTAAGTACTCGGGGCATCGCAATGCTTGCCTGACTGCTTGTTAAGCCTCGCAAGTGTCCTATTCTAATAAATCACTTCTTACCTATCAGTTTGTCTCTCGCTGAATTCTTTCTACGCTGAGACATAAAGGACCGAGCCCCCTAAATAACACCTAACCGTTTCGTTAACGTGACAACAGTCATTTTAAAGAGGCAATTAGAGGTTTGGGAAGGGGAAGGGAGGAAAAAGGATGGGAGAGGTGTTTTCTTGTGTGTGTGTGTGTGTGTGTGTGTGTGTGTGTCTAAATGTCACTTTTATTTTAGGGTGTACAGAATAACTCACCTCAGAGCTAGGAAACAAGATTGTGCAGGGCGGTATGAGGGTCAGGTTACTTCTAAATATTCTGCTTCAAAGGTGCACATGGCAAAACAGAAAAACGAAGTACATGTGACAACTCTCTCTTTCCTGTTCCCTTCTCTAACCCTCTGCCCCTGCAGGTAATTAACAGACAGATGTTTTCATCTGCAACCTTGTGAAATGGAAGAGTGCTGCAGATGAAGGGGGAGGGTGCTGAGATTTGGGCCAGAGAAGAGAAATATGCAACCAGGTTCTCTTAAACTTTAGCATGGGATGCTCCAGAATGAGTAAAATCCCATAATGCTGGTATTGGGGATGAGCCTCTGGAGAAACATTTGAAAGATATTACTTATGTAAAAGTTACACCGTTAGTCAAACAGAAGTAATGATGTAACAAAGATTGTCCTAAACTTTTCCTAGCTAAACATTCAAAGTTGTTCTGTGTCGCCAGAGCTTCAAATACACTTAAACCCTTCCATAATTAGACTCTAGGGCTTCACTTTGTCACAGAAAAATAGCACTATGATAAGTATCTATATTTTGCCTATGGTATTTTCCATATTTGGGGTTATTTCTCTAAGATAAAATAGAAGTGGTACTATTGCATTAAAGGCTGCAACCATTATTCTGCAAGTCAGCCCTCCCTCACTATTGGCTGGTTCCATATCTGTGGATTCCACATCCGTGGATTCAACCAACAGGAGGTCAAAAATATTTGGAAAAAATTCTAGAAAGTTCCTAAAAGCAAAACTTGAATTTACTGCATGCAAGCAACTATTTACCTAGCATTAACATTGTACAGGCATACCTTGGAGATATTGCCGGTTTGATTCCAGACCACCACAATAGAGTCACAGATGTTTTTGTTTCCCAGTGCATGTAAAAGTTATGTCTACAGTATACTGTAGTCTATTAAGTGTGCAATAGCGTTATGTCTTAGAAAATGTACATGCCTTAATTAAAAAAAAATGTATTGCTAAAAAGAATACTGACCATCATCTGAGCCTTCAGCAAGTCATAATCTTTTTGTAATAGTAACACCGAAGATCACAGATCACAAATCACCGTAACAAATATAATAATAATGAAAGTTTGAAATATTGGCAAATTGTGAAGAATTACCAAAATGTTACACAAGATGCAAAGTGAGCAAATGTTATTGGAAAAATGGCACCAATAGACTTCCTTGAAACAGGGTTGCCACAAACCTTCAATTTGTGAAAAATGCAATACCTGTGAAGTACAATAAAATGAGTCACGCCTGTATCTACAACTATTTACATAGCATGTATTAGGTATTATAAGTAATCTAGAGATGATTTAAAGTGTATGGGAGATTATATGCAAATACACTATTTTATATGAGGGACTTGAGCATCTGTGAATTTTGGTATCTGTGGGGTGATTTGGAACCAATCCCCTATAGATACTGAGGGGCGACTGAATATAACATTAAAAGTGTTATTTTTAAATCATGGGATGGGCTTATTCAGTAGAAGTAATGGAGGGGAGGGAACTCCCTGATAAAATGACAGAGTAAAAATCAACTAGAAACTGTGGTTGATAAAAGGCAGGGATCAAAGGGATAAAAGGCAGGCATTGACAGGGAAGGGATATGAAATTTCCTGGGGGTAGTGGTAATATTGCACATTTTGATAGGTGTGTTAACGAAGAAAATTCAACTGAGTAAAAAAATTTTTTTTTTTTTGGCCACGTCTTGCAGCATGCGGGATCTTAGTTTCCTGACTAGGGATCAAACCTGTGCCCGCTGCATTGGGAGGGTGGAGTCTTAACCATTGGACCGCCAGGGAAGTCCCCTCAACTGAGTAAATTTTAAAGATCTTATTGGCTTTATTCAGTGATTCATGAATCAGGCATCATTCAACCTAGCAGATAGAAAGGAGCTCCAATGTACAAAATGAAAGACTTTTATAGATAGAAAGGAGCAGAATGAGGAAGTTATACAGACAAAAAAGTGGGTTGGTTATTGCAAGTTTACTTGCCTTTACGGGATGGCAGGGGTCTATCAGGCAGATTAACTGGTGCTGAATAGGCAAATCCTGATGGACTGGCTTAAGATTCCATTTCTGGGACAGGCAAAACTGTAATTAAGTCTCGATTTGGTGATGTGGGGCTGAGCATAAGTGACTTCATTTGGGGCCTGTTGTCTTGTTTGTAACAGGTGTTTGGATTACAAAGATGTATATATTTGTCGAAACTCAGCAAACATACACTTGATTTGCTCGTTTTATAAGAGACAAATTTTGCTTGAAAAGGAAGAAATTGTAAACAAAACTTCACCTTTAGTTAATCATATGGGTTTGAAGTGTTTAGGAGGAAGTGTATGCAATCTTTAAAATGTATCCAAAATATACGATGGAATGATGGGTGGAAAGAGCAATGAATAGATGGATAAATATGTGATAAAGCAAGTATTATAGTAAGATGTTGATGGTAGAATATGGGTGGCAGGTATATGGGTGTTCACTATATATTTTTTTCAAACTTTATATGTGTCCGGAAATTTTTATAATAAAATATAAGGAAAAAGCTAGGAAAAAGTAGGACTAGACCTCTGATGGATTGTAGAAGTCCATTCTTAAAATGCCTTAGGACTTGAAATGCATACTATTTCATCTGTTTAAGTTTTTGACGATATAAGCAAAGGCTAACCAAACAAGGGAACCCCCAAAATGCTCTTATGACACAAGAATCACCAAACAATGAGTCACTTACAGTGGCTGTGTAGATAAATGTGGTGTTAAGTATAGCACACTGTGAGTAGGTGCACTATAATCTCCATTTTAATCTGGCCTTCAACACTGGGTGGTCTTTTATGAGGGCAAACACTAACATATCCCCTTTTCTTTACAGTTTATAATCACTAGAATCAAAGCAACAAAACACGCCTGGGAACCAAGTGAAAGATTATTATTCTAAGAGCCAGCAGTAAAGTTCCTCCCAACAACTGGAATGGTCTTTAAGAAAAATATCTTTTTGAATGAAATAATGCCATTTGCAGCAACATGGATGGACCTAGAAACCACTGTACTAACTGAAGTAAGTCAGAAAGAGAAAGACAAACATCACTTATACGTGGAATCTAAAATACGACCCAAATTAACTTATGTATGAGACAGAAATAGACTCAGACATAGAAAACCAATGGATGATTAAAAAGGGAAAAGGGTGTGGGGAGGGATAAATTAGGAGTTTGGGGTTAGCAGATACGAACTACTATATATAAAATACAGAAACAACACGGTCCTACTGTATAGCACAGAGAACTGTATTCAATATCCTGTAATAAACCATAATGAGAAAACAAAAACTTATTGGTTCCTTGACATGAGGAGGTGGGAGCTGAGAGTATAGGGGCATCAGCAAAGGCAACAAAGAATTGCTAAACTGTGCTGCACAGGAATTTGAGAGGAATTTGGTTTCCTTCTAGGAGAGAAAGAAGCGAGATAGATGAAAAGAAGGGGACTGTGCAGAAAGACCAGCAAAAGAGAGTTAAGACTGAAGAGCCAATGGAATTTTCTCTCATGGCGAGTGGCAAAAGCACATTTTTTAAGGCGATGCTTGTGCTTGTGGTTCAGTTTGAACTTGCATTTTCTGTGATGTAAACTCGTCCTCTCGGGACAGATCAAAAATGTAATAGAGCTTTGGGGGAGGCAACAGGATTGGAAGAAACTTATCTCAAAACTGTGTTTGCAACAATACTTTATTTTTTAAATTATATGTTGGGGAAAGGTCTGAGAAGCTGATGGGGGCTCATTGCCTGGGGGTTCGTTAAAGGCCTTCGCAGTGAATTGTTGCAGAATAAAGTACAAGGGGTCTTGGTTGGTCTGGATCAGAATGCAGCTACTGCGGACAAGCTACTAATTCAGGATTCACTGCAGGTGGTGTGAATCCTGGGAAGAGGATTCGGCAGGCAATCACATGACCAGATCTGCAGGGGGGTGGGGGGGCAGGAAATTTGTTTCATAGTTGCAACAAAAGTGTTTTTTCTCTTCTTCAGGGCTAATTTCCTGAAGGAACAGGACTAAACGCCATAGCAATTATTTCCAAAACTCGAAAAGGATGATAGCAGGCAGGGAATCATAACAAAGCCCCCCCAGTCAAGGAGGAGGGAAGATATAAATGTGCTTGACAAAGCTGAGTGAGAACAGGAAAATATGAGAGAAGGAATGGACTAGAAATCATTCTTAGGAGCGAGGAAAACCCAGGAGCCAATGCTATTTTCATGCTCCTTAGTTTCAGCTTCAGTTTCTAAATTTAAATCCTATAGGTGCAACAACAGGAATTCAACTCTATATGTGGGGTGAATCAGAATGCACCTTGTTTCTCAAATTTCCAAACTCAGATAAAAATAAATCAGGGACCAGAGACAAATGAGTTTGCTTGAGTCCATTCTTACATGTCAACCAGGATGGGAACTCCCACCAGTGGCAGCAGCAAGGAGGAGCTTCTCTGCCACTTGCGCCTTCAGGTGTTAACATAGCCCAGGTAAGGAACTTGGACTTCAATCCCCACCTGCCGTACCTCCCCTCCCCCACCAGAGCAGTGTCAGAGAAAGACAGCTAAAACAGAATAAACAAGATCCAGAATCTCAGACCATAATAAGAAAATGTTCAGATTTCAACTTCTTCAGTTTCATACCCAGAACCAGGAAGATCTCAAACTGAAAAAGAGACAATTAATAGATGCCGACACGGAGATAATGGAGATGTTAGAATTATCTGACAAATATTTTAAAGCAGACAGGATAAACATGTTGAAATAAATGAAAGAAAAGAAAGACTCAGCAAGGAAATAGAAAGTCTCAGCAAAGGAATAGAAGATGTAAAGGAGAACCAGAAGGAAATTTTAGAACTGAAAAATACAATTACCAAAGTAAGAAGCTCAGTGATGGACTCTACAACAAAATGGAGGGGAGGGAGGAAATAATCAGTGATCTGAAAGAGAACAATAGAAAATTCACAATCTGAACAACTGAAAGAAAATAAAGTTAAAAAAAAAAAGAGCCTCAAGGATCTGTGGGACTATAATAAGAGACCTAACGTTTAAGCGATTGGAATCCTAGGAAGAGAGGCTGAAAAAGTACCCAAAGAAATAATGGCTGAAAATGCCCCAAATTTGGCATGAGATATAAACCTACAGACTCTCAAAGCTGAGTGAAACTCCAGCAGGATAAACCTAAAAAAATCCATGCCAAGACACAGCATAATTAAAATTTTGAAACCCAAAGACAAAAAAAAAATCTTGAAAGCAGAGAAAAATGACACCTTACCTATAAAGTAAAGACAATTCCAAGGATAGCAGATTTCTCACCAGAAACCACAGAGGACACACTCGAGGTCCCGATAATAGGGGGAATGTTGGTGTTTTGCGCATCTCCAGAAAGGAAACAAGACTAGCCAGGTAAACACAGCTTAGCTAACGTTCCATGTTTTGGAGTAGCCGTCTTCAAACTGGGCGTAAATGTGTCCTGAGGAGTCGCACGCACTTTCTAAGGAGAGGTAGGCCTGCGTGGTTTTAAGAGAATTCAGTTCATCTCCTTCTTTCACGGGGACTCCTTCCTACAGCTGATTGCCTGAGAATGCGCCTGTGCACTGTTTCTGTTCTCCTCAAAGTGTCTTTCTCCCTCCTGACCCCATCCACATAGCCTTACAGCACCTACTGTACTTGTTTGTTTCCTCCAGCTATTATTAAATTTAGATTAACTTTAGGGAAACATGTAGTGGATTCTGCTGTAAATCATGTCCATGACAGCAATCATTCATACAAAAAATGTAACAGTGCCCTGAACCTGAGAACCCAGCTTCATTTTATTGGGATTAACTCTTCTTTCTTAGATGTTGATATGCTCTTCCAATTCTATCAAATGAATATTTATAAACATAATTGATTTCAACTATCATTAAATTGCTAATAAATCTATATGTAAGAGTTTTATATGGATGATTTATATGGATGATTTATATATAATCATCCAGCTCTCTATCCATCTGTCATCAATATACAGGTCTTTGATCATAATCCCCATTTTTATGAATTGTCATTTTTACCCCCGTTTCATCTAAGTTTAGCGCCATAGACAAGGCACCTCTAATTGTAAAAGTAAGTGGTATAATAATCACTTAAATCTTAGTAGAGCCTTCCCAGATATTGAGAAAGTGAACAACTCTAGCGACTGGGTAAACACTTTCTTTGAAAGTCAGGTGATTCCCAATTCTTTGTTTTTAACATTATTGAACCTAACTGAATTGTTGACTGAAGGAGTACTGAAAATAATTTTTAACGAACGATCTCTAGGTGATTTTAGCATGTAAGTTGGAAAGAGTTTTAAGGAATTGACTGATATAGCCAATAACATAAGTCCTTCCATTCTTGTCTACTTACACAAATGAACATGTTTTCTCAGGGCGTCACATCTATAAAAACAAAAAATAGGTCCAGGTTTGATGGAGAGCCCTGTCTCATTTAGCAATATCCATTCACAGAGACTTGGACTAATTAAAAAAACCCACACAGACCTCCATTTATTTTATTAATAGATATGGTCCATGTCCATTTTATTTTCTCCGTTTAATAATTATGTAACAAAATGTGTGGCGTTTTATGCTATTTTGATCAATTGTGTACCTCTAATAACAGTAATAACTCAATCCAGAAGACCTAGAGCATTAGGGTCATAGGAAAATAAAACTTAAAAAAAAACTTTTTTAAACGTATCTACTGACTGCAAGGTATTAGCCACGTACTTAGTCCAGTGACCCTGGGGAAGTTACTTAGCCTCTGAACTTTTTGGGTTTTTTTAATCTTCAAAATGGGAATAATAATAGCTTATAATTCATACATTTGTGATGAAAACTAAAGGAGTTAATATACTATGTGGAAGAAATGGAATGGAAATTCAAGTGATGTAAAACTTCTGATTCACTTACCTAAGAGTTAATAAGAGGACTATTTTTTATATTTTAAAATTTGCAAGGTGGTAGGTATTAAACTGCTAAGGTATTTAAAGTCCACTGAATACTTTTAAAAGAGTGATTAATGGTTTTATTTTAAAATGTCAATATTTACAATACATTAGGAATTACATCTTTTGCAACTCTGTATGATGAAACATTTTGTAAACTAGATGCATTGGGAGTTACGTTTTTGAAATTATTTTATGTATATGAGCAAATATCTTAGAAGAAGACCACAGCTGAGCAGTGCTTGTTTATCTAGAGAGTTGCCTAAATTCGGACCCTACGTAGGGCTCAGCAGGAAAGGAATAAAGGCATTTCGCTTATTCTCTTCCCTAGCCCTGTCTTGAGCGGACCTGAATCAATCCCGCTCCGCGTTCTCGTCATTCACAAAGCCTGGAGCAGCCGTTTGCCACCAATAGGTGGCACCCGTTAACAGGCTCCAGGGGGCGGGCCCCGAGCACGCCTCTCGGCGGCCCCGTGGAGTCTCTCGGCTTCCGTTGCGCATCGAGCAAGATGGCAGCCTCCGAGACAGTTAGGCTACGCCTTCAATTTGATTACCCGCCGCCAGCCACCCCGCACTGCACGTCCTTCTGGCTTCTCATCGACTTGAACAGATGCCGAGTAGTCACGGATCTCATCAGTCTCATCCGCCAGCGCTTCGGCTTCAGTTCTGGGGCCCTCCTGGGCCTCTACTTGGAGGGGGGGCTCTTGCCCCCCGCCGAGAGTGCGCGCCTGGTACGAGACAACGACTGCCTCAGGTGCGCGGGCGGGATGGGGGCACGGCGGTGGGGCGCCGGGGACGAGCCTGCGCACGTCCGGGGGCGCCTCCGGCGTCTGGAGACCGCGTGTGGGTGTGGGTCCGGGTGAGGGTCGGGGTGAGCTGGGAGGGGGCTGTCAAACTGCACTTCCGTGAACCCCGGAGATTCTGATTGGTCCAGTCAGGTTTGGGGCTCAGGAGTGTGCATTGTAACTAGCATCTTTCCCCGGGAAGCTTCTAATGCAGAAGGTTGGTGGACCACACTTGGACAAACCCTGATCTTGGGTGTGGGCAGGGCCCGCGTTTCTTCCAGCCTTGACTTAGCAAGCGCTCACTTAGCCGGGCACTGTGTTAGGTGCGCGGGGTGCCGGGCGTGCCTGAGACCCGGCCTTCCCCTGGCAGTTCGGAGGGTCAGGTGCCGGAGACCCAAGCAAACGGACCCGCAGTCATGTTTTCTTCACCGCTTGCAGCGTGTCCAATCTCAGAGCTCCTGCGATACCCCCTGGGACTGGTGGGCGTCATTCAGTGTCTCACCTGGGTTCACTTAAATAGGTGTTTGGAACCTTTTGGGTTGTGAATTGGGAAACAAAATAGTTTTAAATATGCTTTTGGAAGTTTTAAAAGATGATACTGAGATGAATATCAAGGAGCGGTTGTGGTGTAAATTGCTCACGTGTGGCTGATTTATCTCAATAAAATGGTAAGACACGATTTCAGTTCGGATTCATATCTTGGACTGATTTATTCAGGGCTTCTTTTTAAAAGCTTCATCTACAGTGAAAGAAATTCTAGAGTTGTGAACCAGGCTACTTACTTCTGCTTGCCATTTGTGGCATGTTGAATATTCCTTTCCCCAGAGTATGTCAGATTCGTAAGATTTCTTCAGAGCATCAGGGAATTTAACTTGGAACAACTGCTACATCTTTGAGCATATGTGTGTCGTTCTCTCTTTTAAAAGCAGGAACACTGATTTACTAATAACGTTTAGCTGTTTCCAGTGACAATTTGAAATAATCCAAGTTTCAAAAAGAGGTCTTTTTCCTTTTTATTCACTGTGAAATAGATCTCCATTCTCTCTGCAATTCAGGGACTATTTAAATATTGCAGTTGTAAGAACTGCATCCTCTCCTGTTAAGTTTACTTTCTGATCTATCTCCTGTCTAATGAATTAATAACTTGCTGATGGCTAACTGCAGTTATACTTCATTTAATGAATCATCTGGAAATTAGACTCTTTATAATGAAGTCAACAGTGTCAAAAGCAAACCATGAAAGCTGTTATGGGAAATAAATACAGCACAATGGCAGGCAGAATTCCTCCTAAACACCAGAATGCACAATTGCATATGGCAAGGAATACCTCTGCAGCTAGCTTCAGTGGTAAATGGGGCAGACCTTAGGAAAAAGTTGAATCTGGAAAAGTTTTGTATGTTTTCGTGGTTTCATGTCCATAGTCATTCTCTGTCTTCCCCTGACAGACTCACTTTTCTTCAGAGCTACAGAAGAAAACAGTTTCTTTTCTCAAAGATACCCAATATTGTTGGAGTAGACCAAAATAACTAGTTTTGTGTTTCTGTATATTATGTTCTTGTGTCATGTGGAGTGGATAATTATCTGACTGGATAATCATACCAGGTTTTGCTGCTAAGTGCAGAAGATGGTTGAAAAGAAGAGATCATCGTGGAACACAAATGGTCAGGGAATTTCACAGTACCTTGAAGGTTGGATAGCCTCGTACAGTTGTGGAGGCAAAAGCTACCCTGACTTGGTGAAGGGATGAGTTTGACCAGCAGAAGAATTCTGTTGGGATTGCCAGGAGTGCTGAGAGAGCTCTCATGAGGAGAAGCGGAGCCTGGTTGTGGGAATCCTGAGAACTAGCCCTGGAGGCGCGAGCATCTCCACACTTGTGTGCCATGGCCACTTCCTCACAGCCCCTTCTTTTGAGCCCCCAGAATCTGACTTCCTCTGCCCCCAGGCTGCTAACGTGGAGCTCCTCAAGGCGGTCTCCATCTCCCCTGGGAGGAGGAAGTGCTCCCATTTGCCTGGAGCCCCGTCCATCTGCTAGGGCTGCTCTAACAAAACACCACAGGCTTACGCAACCGAAATTTCCCTCCCACAGTTCTGGAGGCTGGAAGTCCAAGGTTAAGTGTTGGCAAGTTTTGTTTCTTTTTGAGGCCTCTCTGCTTGGCTAGTAGGTGTCTCTCTTCTTACTGTGTCCTCACATGACCTTTTTTCTGTCCTCAGAAAAAGGCACGTGACCTGGTGTCTCTTTGTGTGTCCAGATTTTCTCTCTCATAAGGTCACCAGTCAGATTGGATTAGGGCCCCGCTCTTAACGGCCTCATCTTAACTTGATTACCTCTTTAAAGGCCCTGTCTCTAAATACAGTCACATTTAGAGGTACTATGGGTTAGGGCTTCAGCATAAGAATTTTGAGGGGACACAGTACATCCCATAACACCCCCTGAAGAGAGCTTCACAGAGGCCTGGCTGCAGCACCTGGAGAGCGACCAGCTGGAGTGAGATCTCCCTGTTGAAGAGCCATTCTGTGAGGAAACAGAATGCCTTCTCTCCTCTGTCACTCTTTTGACTCTGCGGCATTTAATACTGATTATTAAATGCTGAACATTAGAGATGAGCTCTCATTTCATGTTGCTGTGATCAGTGGCTCCTTGGATAGCCAGCCAAGCCCCTCTTGACATGTCTGTGAGGCTGGCAGTGGGAGTGAAGAAGACAGAGCGTCTGAGCCAGGCTGAGGGCAGTTTGGTTTCCTGAAACCTCGGGAGCCAAAGAAGATACTTGCCGTTAAGGCTGCCGATCCTTGTGCAGCTCTGGGTCTCTTGACGCTCAGTCTCGTTTTGTAGCGCGCTGATGGTTTTGGGGATATAGAATACTGAGAGCTCTTCTCTCACGTTCAGGAGTGTGTTTGTCTGATACCCGTGGGTGAGCAGAGACCAGTGGAAGTTAGGCCTGGGCTGCTTTCATTGTGGAACATTGATAGTCCCTTCCTATTCTTTTATTAAAACAAAGCAAACAAAAAGGCTTATTGTTAAAAAAAAATTATACTTCAAAATAGTTCAGGGTACAAAATCCCTTATTTCTTTTCTCACGTACTCTTCCTACACCCCACTCTCCAGAAGTATCCTCAGTTAAATTTGGAGTGTCTTTTCCATACATATGCAAACATATATACTTAGGCTCTTTAAATACACATGTCATTATAATATACATTTTTTCCTGCACCTCGCTTTTTTTTACCTAACGTATCTTGGGTATCTTTCATTTTAGTATATACGATATGTGATGCAATTGCTACGTCATTCTTTTTAAATGCTATATTATTCCTTTGCATGGCCATGTTAATTTATTTAACCAGCTCCTTATTAATGGACATTTTAGGTGGTAATCTTAGTTTGACTGGGCTTCTATAATAAAAATACCATAAACTGGGTAGCTTATAAATAACAGAAGTTTAATTCTCACAGTTTAGAGGCCAAGGAGCCCAAGATCAAGGTGCTGGCAGACTTTATGGTCTGGTGAGGGCTTGCTTTCTGGTTCACAGATGGTACCTTCTTCCTGTGTCCTTACATGGTAGAAGGGGACTAGGGAGCCCTGGGGGTCTCTTTCATAAGGGCGCTAATCCCATTCATGAGGGCTTTACCCTTATGATGTAATCACTTCCCAAAGTCCCCATCTCCTAACACCATAACATTGGAGGGTTAGGATTTCAACATATGAATTTGGGGGGGACACCAAAACATTCAGCCCTTGGCAGTTGTCATCTGGTTTTCACTGTTACATAATGCTGTGGTGAGTATTCTTCTATATCTTTGTGTACTTGGGCAATGATTCAGTAAGATACATTCCCAGAAGGGGTACTCCTTGGTCAAATTTTAAAATTTGATAAATACTGTCAAGTTGGCCTCCAGAAGAGTTGTACAGGTCTGTATTTATGCCAGAAATATATGAGTTACTTTTGTTCAATATTGTGCGAAAGGTAAGAGAGCAGAGTGATTAAGAGCTCAGGGTCTGGAATCAGAACCCTGGATTCAAATCTTGGCTCTATGACTCATTAGCTGTGTGCCCTTGGTCAGGTAACTTACTTCTCTGAAGGTGGTAATGCAGGGCACTGGAAGCAGCAGCTAGACAGGAGGGAGGCTGCAGGGAACAGGTGGGACCCAAAGAGATTGCAGGTCCCTGCTTTCACCCTCTTTGTTGAATTTCACCTCCATTTGATGGGACAAGTTCATTAAAAACCCATCAACTCCTGCCCTCAGAGGACTAACAACATTCACTGTATTAATAAAAATTAGAGCTAACATTTAGATAGCACTTGCTCTGAGCCCAGCACGGCTCTAAATATATATGATAGCTCATCTGAGTACTATAATTATTACTGTTACCCCCATTTGTACAGATGGGAAAAGTTGAGGTAATGATATTTTAAAATTTTAACTAAAGGCAGAAGAAGGATTTGAATCCAGTCACTTTGGCCTTGGCAGGCAATGGCTAGTGGGAGTGGGGAGGTGTCAGGCAGTGCAGACGGGCATGTCTGTATTTATGTATGATAGAATCCTAGAGGTGAACTTGCAAATTGAAAGGGAATACCTTGCATTTTGATACTAGTGCCCAGTTTGCCCTGCAAAGAGTTTGAATGAACAGTGGAGAGTCTGTTTTAAACATTTCTTGGGATCAAATCTCTTTCATTGCTAATTATACAGGTAATTCACTTTTCTTTGTAAAAGGACAGCTACATTCACTTCCGTTTGTAAAAGGACAGTTACATTTGTTGTCTGTGATCCAAGTGGGGAAATGAAGAACATTGCCAGGGAAAGTGTCCACCCTGAAAAGAATGGTAACTGAGCAGACCCAGGTGAAACGTTTCTTGTTCTCTGGATGGTGTTTTGTTTCTCAGTCTTAATATGCTCCAAACTGAAATTACTCTCTTCAGGAGTAGCAGGTAGCGAGGCTGCAGCAGTCACAGATCAAGTGTCCACAGATCCATGATCTTCAGGATGGGTGAGGTGATGACAGGAGCTGCTCTTGAAAGCATGATGCTGTTGTAGGCTCCTTTGAAAGCCAGGGGTCCTGCCTACACGGGATGCAGCACGTGCAGTGTTCCAGTGAATTAATGAACCACAGTGACTGAACAGAAGGTCTTGCATCCATTTTCAAAGTGTGATGGAAAGTTTGGTACTAATTGTCATCTCAGAATTGAAACTTGAATCATAGCATTGCTACAGGTGAAAACAAATTAATCAAGAATGTTATGGAAAGTTCCATATCCAGGAAGTTCCTAAGTAGTTCTTAGATTCACAGGATGCCAAACTAGCTTTTGCCTGTTTAAGAATTACTTTCTTGCTGCTAGGTGCCAAGGTCCACAGCTGAGAACAGGGGGTAATGAGTTTTATTTAAGTCCCTGCTCTTTCAGAGTTTTATTTCTCTCTTCATCCTACTCCTGGTAACAGTAGCTTTTATTTTATCTTCACTTGTATGTGTCTGTGTATTTGTGTATCCTGAAGAATAATTGAGGATTTTTTTCAACTACCACATTGAGATAAATCCACAGGATTACTATACCTTAAAAACAATTAAAGAATGCCTATAATCTATCTTATTACTCACCAATTATACTTTATTTTCTATTTTTTAAAATAAATTTATTTATTTTTGGCTGCATTGGGTCTTCGTTGCTGCGTGCGGGCTTTCTCTAGTTGTGGCGAGCGGGGACTACTCTTCGTTGAGGTGCGCAGGCTTCTCATTGCGGTGGCTTCTCTTGTTGCGGAGCACGGGCTCTAGGCCCGTGGGCTCAGTAGTTGTGGCTCCCGGGCTCTAGAGCACAGGCTCAGTAGTTGTGGCGCATGGGCTTAGTTGCTCCGCGGCATGTGGGATCTTCCCGGACCAGGGCTTGAACCCATGTCCCCTGCATTGGCAGGCAGATTCTTAACCACTGTGCCACCAGGGAAGCCCTGTACTTTATTTTCAAATATGATTGTCCACATCTTTCCCTGGTCACTAAAAGTACTTGATGAAAGATACAGCTGGATGTAAATGTATTGAAAGAATAATGTATGTTTTTAGGAGACATTTTTTAAAAATAAATTTATTTATTTTATTTATTTTTGGCTGCATTGGGTCTTCGTTGCTGTGCATGGGCTTTCTCTAGCTGCGGTGAGCGGGGGCTACTCTTTGTTGCAGTGAGTGGGCTTCTCACTGCAGTGACTTCTCGTTGCAGAGCACGGGCTCTAGGCATGTGGGCTTCAGTAGTTGTGGCATGTGGGCTCAGTAGTTTTGGCTCACGGGCTCTAGAGTGCAGGCTCAGTAGTTGTGGCTTACGGGCCTAGTTGCTCCATGGCATGTGGGATCTTCCTGGACCAGGGCTTGAACCCATGTCCCCTGCATTGGCAGGCGGATTCTTAACCATTGCGCCACCAGGGAAGCCCCAGCAGGCATTTTTAAACACCCACTATGTGCTTGACATTGACGACACTCACTCAGCTCTCTGTCACTGGGCTGTGCCTATTAGAATTAGCTGTTGCTGGTTCATGGAGGAACAGAATTCCTTTACTATAGTGAAATGACTTTGGATGAACTGTATATTAGAGTTCTCCAGAGAAACAGAAACAGTAGGAGATGATATAGATATAGACATAGCTATAGCTCTAGGTACAGAAATGAGATTTATTATAAGGACCTGACTCATGAGATTATGGAGACAGAGAAGTCCCAAGATCTGCAGTCGGCAAGCTGGAGACCTGGGAAAGCTGATGATAAAGTTCCGGCCCAAGTGCAAAGGCCAGGAAAGCAGATGGTGTGTTTCAGTCTGATTCCTTGTCTGAGGCAGAAGTTCTTCTGACGTCCCAGCTCAAAGACAGGCAGGCAGGGAAAGCGGATTCCCTCTTGCTCAGCCTTTTATTCCGTTCAGGCCTTCAGGGGATTGGGTGAGGGCCATTCACACTGGGACCATCTGCTCACAAAGGCAGTCTATTTAGTGTACAAATTCAAATGTTAATCTGATCCTGAAACACCCTGACAGACATGCCCAGAACAATGTTTAACCAAATATCTGGTCACCCCAGGGCCTAGTCAAATTGGCACATAAAATCAATAATCACCAAATGTTATGGAATTTTACGATGGCTGTCAGTACCGCAGAGAACATAAATTATAAATTGTTCGGTGTTTTCCTAAATTTAAACAAAATGAAATCTGATTTTTTTTTTTTGGGGGGGTTTTTTTTTTTTTTTGCAGTACGCAGGCCTCTCACTGTTGTGGCCTCTCCCGTTGCGGAGCACAGGCTCCGGACGCGCAGGCTCAGCGGCCATGGCTCACGGGCCCAGCCGCTCCACGGCATGTGGGATCTTCCCAGACCGGGGCACGAACCCACGTCCCCTGCATCGGCAGGCGGACTCTCAACCACTGCGCCACCAGGGAAGCCCCTGAAATCTGATTTTTAAAATAGTAGCTTACAGTTAAACCCAAAACGGATAGTTAGCATCATCACCATTTAGCGCAGGCGTATAATGTAGTGGAAAGGTTGTGGACGTTGACGCTACACAAACAGGTTTGAATCCTATTTCTGTGGCTTATTAGCTGTGGATCCTGGGCAGTTACTTGTCTGAACCATAATTTTGTGATCTGTTTTAAAATGAAAGATACTTACTTCATGGTCGTGTTTAGATTAGAGAAAATCTATAGGAAATGTTTAGGATGCAGTAGTTGATCAATAAATAAATTTAGTCATTTGAAAGTTGACTGTAAGTGATGCCATATAGGCCATTTTGTTAAAAAGAGTCTTTTGTCCTTAAGCGATTCGACATTTTTTCATTGCCTGATGACAGTGACAGTTTGCAGTCCTCTTAGTATATAACTACATCCTGGAGACATGCTTATGAATTACTTACTAAAGCTTTCTCTCTTGTTCTTTTGATAGAGTTAAATTAGAAGAGAGAGGAGTTGCTGAGAGTCCTGCAACAGTTAACAATGGTGATAGTACTCGTTTATTACCTAGAAAAGCAAAGAAGCGGGCATTTAAGTTGGAGGAAGATGAAGAAACCGAACTAGATTACAAAAATTCAAAGAAGCGTTGGAAGAGGCATGAGAACAATAAAAGTGAGAAGACCTTGGATCTAGAACCAAAAGTTGTCACAGATCAGAGTGTGAGTAAAAAAAACAAGAGGAAAAAGAAAGCCACATGTGGTGTAGTGGATGCTGATGGTGGAGAGACCGAAAGAAAATCACCAAAGAAAACAGAGAAATGTGAATATAAAAAGCAGGCAAAGACTCCCAAGTCTTCTAAAGCACAGTCAGTGAAAGAGTGGACCATCCTGAAGTACAGTCCTCCAAAAGGTCCTGCTGCTAGAAACAGCCTTGTGAAAGCCAAAAGAAAAGGTGGCCCAGGCATTCCTACAAAAGAGAGTCCCGACGACTCCTCAGAGTCTGAGTCTTATCATGAATCAACCAGTGATGGTCTCAGCAATGTCATCTTGGAGGTCACACATTCCCCAGAGAAAATCTCGACTGAAGTATCAAAGGAAGGATCCTCTATGAAAACCACAACTGCAAACAAAGGGGCTGCAAATACTGGTTTTACCTCTACCCCCATCAAGAGCAAGACCTCCAGAACATCATCTTCTAGTTCAGACTCTAGTTCAGAGTCAGATAACCAATGTGTGATGTCAAAGAGTACCCCGGTGTGTACTGCAGATTTCTTAAAGACTGTAGGTCTCTTTGCAGGAAAACGTTGTCCAGGGCCATCCTCACAGGTTCCAAATGCTGCTGGATGGAAGCAATCGGACTCAAATGGTGGCAGACAGGCCCTTGGTCCTCCTCCCAATGTGACTCTCCCCATCACTTTGGGAAGAGGTTGGAGTAGGGGAGAGGACCTTCTTTCTTGGAAGGGAGCGAGGGGTCGGGGTATGCGGGGCAGAGGTCGAGGACGAGGGCATGCTGTTCCCTGTGTTTTAAATAGAAATGCTGATTATCAGAAGCAACAGCAGTTGAATGAAATGGTGACAAACTCATCTACTGTTATCCAGGTAAGTATTATTTATTGTGAGTTTACCTCTTCCCCTTTCCTCATGTAGTGTTTCTGGAATTGATGTCATGGGTTCACAGTTTCTCACTAGTAACAAAATCACATGACTAATACTGTTTTTCAGAATCCCATAGAGACACACAAGAAGGACTACAGTCTCTTACCGCTTTTAGCAGCTGCCCCTCAAGTTGGAGAAAAGATTGCATTTAAGGTATATTTTTAAAAAACAACAGTAGTTACAACAGAAAAGATTATTCCCCCCTAAATAAACTTACTCATTAACATGTCAGGTTACATTTATATTTATAATTTAATATATATTAATAAAATTTAATAAATTTATTAAACTAGTTTATATTAAATCATATTTATAATAACTCTTCCTGGATCATATCTTTCGTGTTCTCTTGCCTAGCATGTAGTAGGTGCCTAGTAATTGTTTTCTGAATGAGTAGAAATGGCTCAGCCTGGTGTCTGGAACATAGCAAGTGCTCAATAAAAAAAGCCTCTACATATCACCCCAAAAGCCTCCGAAACCCCCAAAAAAAGCTTTCCTACTGGAACCCCTGTTTTGCCACAGGCTCATGGTAGGGCTCCCAGAGAGGTGGAGTGGGCACCCCAATACTGTGTGTTTTGTTTTCTCAGGAGTAGAGGAAAGGAGCCACAGGGCATGTGTCTTTGTGAGTTTTTTTCTTCTTTTTTAGCTTTTGGAACTAACATCTGATTATTCTCCTGATGTTTCTGACTACAAGGTAAGGTTCTTTATTTTAAAATAATCAAATGTCAGTATATCAAAGAAGCTAAAGTCATGTCTAATGCTGCTAATATGGATAATACGGATTTTTATGGAGTAAATAATGTCATAAAGTAGAAAAAATATTTTCAAAATGTAAACTTTTTGTTAGTATCACTTTGAAGTCTCCCAATGTTATTTTTCTTAATACTTGGGAAGAATATAGAATGAGAATGACGAATTTAATTTTTTTTTATTACTCATTTATTTCTAATCAGCTTAGATACACAAAGTTATTTGAGTACCCCTCTCCCATGAACCTAAACTTTGAAAGAGAAAAATAGCTCTCAGCCAGAAAATTTGATTATTTTCAGCATAGGAATCTACTTCATATATTTGTGAATTACTACTGGTTATTATCATCTAATATGTTTTGTTTTGCTTTACCAGTTAACCACTGGTAGTTCACAAATACTGTCCTTGGAATTTACTCACTTAATATTTGTATGGGACTTCATGTTGGCATATGAACTTTATCGCAGTTCAGTAAAAGTTTGACTCAATCAGTAATTACATGTTTCCTTCCCTTTCTCACCCATTCAAAATTTTGCTGAAAATCTTGTTAAAATGCATACTTTCTTATTTTGATGTGAGATTCAGAATGTAAGTCCATTTTTTTAAGGGAATAATTGATAACGTTAATATATAACGTATAATATTATAACGTATAATATAGTGATACGGATAAGATATAAGAAGATTTGATTCAATCTGAGTTGATCCCTAGGTAGCCTTTTAAAATCTTGGTAAGAATCTTTCTTCAAAAGCAGGCTAGAAGAAGAATCAGTTCATGAAGGGATTTGGTTGGTTAGTTCTGGGTAACTGGTGTTTTATCATCTTTTTCATCTTAGCCCCTTAATATAGGTGACCACATAACTTATATAAATCAGAACACTTGTGAGTGAAAAGGATGAATATTGTATTAATAATTATACTGAAAGGAAATGTAAATGGACCTGTCTTGGGCAAACCAGGATGTTTTTTCACCCTACCATAGATGACTAATTCAATTCTGTGGTACATGAGGAAATGGAGATAAACATGAATTGGTATGTCCCACGGCCTCTACCAATTGTTGATTCTAGATGATATTGATTTTTTTTAAACTCATATTAAATGGATGTTGGTCATTATAGTTATCATCTTGGTAAGCTATTTGCTTACTTTATTTCCCAGTGTTTTTAGAACTTTTTTGAAGTTGCTTTCAAAACCGTTTCAAGTGTGAAAATCAGTATCACTTTTTTGCTTTGATGTCAAGTACTTTTATCCAGCTAGATCATTGGCTTTATTCATTAAGCTTGTCTTTAAAAGTCAAATCTACCTTCAAAGAATGTAGTCTCCTCAGCCTCTAACCTGTCTCATTTGTATCCGTGGAATTTTAATTTATGGAGGTGACTGAGTGATGACACAGAGAAGTCAGTGCTACTGAGAAAGGAATTTATTACTTACATTTCCCGAGAGAAGAGGGGGATGCCACACCAGGCAGGACCACAGGGGACAGCACCTGGTTGTGGCTGGGAGGCAGAAGCAGGAGGGAGGAGCTTTTATCGGGGTTTCCTTGGTGTAGGGAAGGCAGGGTGAGGGAGACAGCTTAGGATCAGCTAGTCCGAATAAGTAGCAGGCTGTTGGCTAGAGGGGCTGTCCCTGTTTGGTACCTGCTCCTGGGATGATTGAGACCAGGGGAAATGCTGGCTTGGTATGTGGGAGTTTTATTTCAAATGCATGTTGATTTATTTAAAAACTTTTTTTGTTGAGATAAAACCCACATAACAAAACTCACTATTTAACTGTTTTAAACTGTGCAATTCAGTGGCTTTAGTATATTCATAATAGTTGACATGTTGATTTTTGACTTGAACTTTTGTTTTTGAAAGGAAGGAAAAATATTAAGCCATAATCCGGAGACCCAGCAAGTAGATATAGAAATTCTTTCATCTTTACCTGGTGAGTGTTCTAGAAAAGAATTTGGCAGTGTAGGCTCTTCACATCTACACTGGTTTCTAAACAGCTTTCACACAAAGGCGCTGCTGTCTTCCTTGGCCCCCATGGCTGCCTGGCGCTCTGCATACCTCTGTCAGCACAGAGTGGCCGGGAGGGTGGGTGCTGCACTCCCACAAGTGGAGGTTCGTGTCTACTAAGAGTTGTTGGGTTTGTTCCCAGAGCTGTTAGGCGAGTTGTTCTTCTTACTGTAGTTATGTAATTTCGTGAAATTACATAAATTGATGAAAATTGATGGCAAAAAAAACTATGTCTGTGAAACCTAAGTTGAATGCTGACTCAGGATTGTTACTGAAAAATTTGCTTTTGAATTATATGTGGTGGGTCAGCTATAAGAGATTGGGAGGAATTTGGTAAAAATCTGTGAAGATTCTACACTTACATTGTGCTGCTAGCTTTTGTATTCTTTTTATTATTATTATTCATTCTTGCATCACTTTAAAAAAAAACCCAAAACTCAAAAATTGTGGAAATTACATATATACATTAAGGATATGATTTATAAAAGAAAGACAGCTCTAGTTGGTGGACTCATAAGACCTGCTAGCTCTGTTTCAAAAGATTGGCAAATGAACATACTTCTGTGTGTTAAGTCAAAATAAAATGTCTGAAGTATAAGTGTATCCACACGCTCACACATTATTTTAAATGGTTCCCTGCTTTATCCCTGATTCACCCCACCCATTATTGGTTCTGAAATCCTGGAGTAAGAGGGCTTTTACTGTATGTGGCTTAACTGGGGTTGTGTTTGCAGGGGTCCCTGGCCAGGGAGTAGAGGAGATCTCTTTTTCTTTAGCAGACTCTAAGGAATTGATTATTTTCTGTTCGTGTTTAAATAAGGTAGTGAGTAAAAGATTCAAAACTCCAGTACATAGAAATCATTCAGAAAGGTTTTTCAGAGAAACCCCTGGTCGGGGAACAAAGATCACACAAGCCGTGCAGTGCAGCCAGAAAACACACAGACACACACAGACACACGCACACACACACACACACACACACACACAGACACCTTCCACTGGTTTTCCAGCTTTCTTCTGATTAGGTTTCATTTGAAGAAATCCCCCTTCTTTGGAATGGTGGACAGAGGTTTGTCCGTGATCAAATTTTGTGGACACAACCTGATCACTTCTTGTCAGGTGATTGACAGTGATGACATCCAATTAGAACTTTTCTTTTTGGGAGCATCAAGAAACACTTTATCTGTTTTCTAGCAAAAGTACAGGTAGTCCTCACTTTGCATGTTTCTAATATACATGAATTTCAGTTACCATGATTTAGTTAAGTAAAACCAGCTCCCCGGTGACATTGGTATGTAACTCTTAGCTGTAAGTAACTATATAGAGTACCGCTAGCTCTCCCGTCCACAAATCACTGCATAAATAACACATGGCCATATGATTAGTGACAAGTCACATCACTTCTTTCAAAGTCTGTTGGTGGTTGGTCACTGTGCATCTGTTACTCAATTCCCATAACACAGCAAAGTGTGTAGTTGTGCTGCTTCCTTGTCTCTCAGTGATAAATCCATGTAACACCTTACAAAAATGGATAATTGAAATAGGGAATTGGCCAACAAAGATGAAAGCACAACAAAGAAACAAAAAGTGATAATGCTAAAAGTGACATCCAAATCGAGTTTAAGTGAAATCGTAGAAGAAGTAGCTCACTGTGGGAATGTTGACATTGAGCTTTATGTGAGCTTCTTGACGTCAGCGAGGAAAGTGGTTGTGGTGAAAGGGATGAGGATGTCCTAGAAGTGACATCAGCAAAAACTTCACAAAACTGTGAAAAAGAAACTCTCAGAGCTATTTCATGATGTTAAAAGCTCAAAGAATAACAAACTGAGAGGAGTACGACAGTTATGTAAGGCGTAGAAAAGATTCTCACTCTGTACTGTGGTTACATGACAAGAAGGTGAGCACTGCTTAAACTACCCTTGATAAGTTTCTTACAAAGACATAGAACATTTTAATTCTCAGTATTTCTGTTTTAAATTAGATCCGTGTACTACATAAATAGCAGTTGTAGTATTTTTTTCATTTCCCTATACAGTAAAGGTTTTAAAGTTTTGACAAAAAATTTTAAAGATTATGAGACAATCATAAGTTTTCCCATTGATTAAGATTGTTTTGCATGATTTCAGCCTGCATGGTCACTTTAACGGCCCCACCCTACCATGTAAAGTGAGGACTGCTGTATTACCAAGTAGTAAGCCTGTGTGATTTCTGAGGATACAGCAAGATATAAGAACTTGGCAGAATTCACATTACCTTCCCTTGTTGAAACATACCAGCTATTTTGGGGATTATCTTGTGGTTACACGTTCTTTTCCGGGATTACTAGTGGTAGCGGATCAAGCTCATTTCTTTTTGATGAAGGAAAGATTGTCACTGATCAGTAGCCGAGAAGCTCCTGTCTTTTGATGCAGGGTTTTTGAAGGCTCTCCTGTCACTGAGCACTCCATACTTTCATGTGTGTCTCCAGCCTCCACATCAATGGACAGTGTGTTTGTGGTTGTTTTTCTAATGATATGAATTCCCTGTAGAGGAACATTTCACTACTGGGAAATGACTTATTGTCTCTCCTTCCTACCGTCTGCTTTCAGCCGTGAAAGAACCTGGGAAGTTTGATCTGGTTTATCACAACGAAAATGGAGCTGAGGTAGTGGAGTACGCGGTGACGCAGGAGAAGAGGGTAGGCGCGCTTCTCTTCTTGGGATTTGCTTGGTCGTCCACTCTCTTGACTGGCCACTGGTGGCCTGGAAGGGGACACTGCAGCTTCCTGAACTGCCTGTGTTAAAATCATAAAGGATCTCAGCCTTGGGGACCTCTGTCGTGCCTACAGGGTGGCTGTGACAGTGCCAAGTGCCAAGTTAGGGTGCATCTTGAACGTCAGAGAGCCTATAAGACGAGATGCACAAATAAATCTTATTTAAGAGTGTACAGTTGCATAAAATCAGTTTTGGGAGTTCCCTGGTGGCCTAGTGGTTAAGATTCTGGGCTTTCACTGCCATGGCCCTGGTTTAGTCCTTGGTCAGGGAACTGAGATCCCACAAGCCATGAGGCATGGCCAAAAATCAAAATCGAATCAGATCAAATCACAGTTTTATAAGGGTGT
Source organism: Leucopleurus acutus (assembly GCF_964270905.1). Lineage (NCBI taxonomy): Eukaryota > Metazoa > Chordata > Mammalia > Artiodactyla > Delphinidae > Leucopleurus > Leucopleurus acutus. The sequence goes on from NC_139161.1 coordinate 31,452,819, forward strand.
CAGTAGAAAAGAGTAGCATTTTAAAAACAAAAGTACACATAAATGTACAGCTTGGGCGATTTTCACCAATGAACACACCCCATGTAGTAACCAGCACCCAGATCAAGAAATAGCACATGAGCAGCCCCTCCAGAAATCTCCATCACGCCTCCTTGCACTTACTACTACCTCTCAAACGTTAACCATGATTCTGACTTACAACAGCACAGGTCGTTTTGAAGAATGACGTGAAATGATGAATCTGTCTTTTGATTTTGTTTCAGTCCTTAAATTTCCATTTTAGGAAGTATACGGTTTAGAGCTTTGTAGGCAGCAGACTTGCAGAGTTGCTGGAATGGCTGCCTCATTAGAGTATGGTAGCATTGAAGTGAGTAGAATTTATAGTTAAGAAACCACTTCTTAAGGTGTTTATACTTGAAATGTTATGATAGTATTCTGAGTTTTAGTACTGCAGAGTCACGTTTTATCTGAAATGTGAATTTGTGGAAACCCTAAGCTGACTGTATGTTTTGCTTTGTCTTTGGGGTAGATGCCACTCAGGGATTTACTCCAAAAGCACATTTTTAGGGTCTGTGGTAGGCTCAGTAGATATTTCCCAGTCTCCTGTACTTCTTCATTTGCAATATATGCAGCCCCACTTTTTTGTAGAAATGTATTCTTGGAAACTACATTGGAAAATTAAACGTTGCAGGCTTTCCTCTTGGAGGCCTTACTAAACAGCAGCCTGAAATAGGGCCTGTAATTACCTTTTTTGACACTAGATGGCTCTCATTATTCATCTGGCCAATGTTAGCTTTGCTTTCTCTTGATAAAATGTGAAATACCTCCTATTTTTAGGCAGCACAGGAAAAGAACTACAGAGCTGCACAAAGGGGCATCAACAGTATAGTGATAACCTTCCTGGGCCACATCTGCCTCCCGGGAGGTCTGTGGGCTGCCTTTCCACAGAGGCTTGCTGGGCAAATCCTCCTGACCGCTTTGTAACCAGCTGCCCTCCGCATACAGCCCCTGCTCTAAATCAAAGAAAGATGAAATATGTTTACTGTAAAATTTAGCTGCATTCTAGGTAAACAAGACCTTCCACCCTAAATGAACTGAGTTTACTGGGACTCAAATTACTCCAGGTCTTCAAGCATTCTGCATAAATGGAAATTGACTTTTTAAATGACTAAAATTCATACGACCTCAAAATGAAGTCTCTAAACTGAATATTTTCTGTTTTTCCTCAGATCACCATTTTCTGGAGAGAATTAATTGATCCAAGACTGATTATCGAACCTTCAAGTAACACAAAGTGCGGAGCTTCCCTGAGTATGATCTCTCCACCTCATGGTTTATAAATGTCTTATTTGTGAAAGTGACTATAACTTGAACTTCTTTTTTTTCTTTTAAAGAAAATTTGAGAGTTGTATGCATTTTTGGTTATCTTTACCGCATAGGAAAAAATCTACCTCATCATTTAAAATAACATGGGTGTTGCTTTTTTAGACCTCTTTTTTTCCCACAGGCTTAATTTTAGTAACAAAATTCAGAACATGACATTCTTCAGGCATTGTGTATAAAGCAGGCATGACATTCTTCAGGCTTTGTGTATAAAGCAGTATGTATGGTTTCTTCTCGTTTTTATTTTGTTTGACCATCAAGTAGCCATTGTCAGTAGGAGTTTATAATACCAAGTACAAAAAAGTGCTGCATTTCTTGTCTCAGTAAGTTTTATTAAGTAATATTTTAAAACGTGAAAGCATGTTACTTGACTTAATTTTTTAACATTTAAGATGTTCCATTCAATATGGAACGTCTTATACATTTCAAGTATTTTATACTTGTAATTGTCAAGCATTAACCAGTAGTTGGGTTTATTGCAGGCAGTGAGTTAAGGAATCCTTTCATACTCTTTCCAACTTTCTTTAAAATGAAGGATTCTTAGGGCCTGTGGAGAGCAGTGGAAATAAGTATGTGTGCCTGGGGAAGAACTGGGGCTCCACTCGGGGGAGAGGATTTACTGTGGGCTCAGACCAGGGTTATCTTGCTACAGGATCCCGAGCACCTGGCTGAGTGTGCTGGAGTTGGGATCGTGAACAGAAACTTCCTTTTCTGTTATTATTCAGCACAGAACTAAAAAGGTTAAAATATATAGTGTGAAAATTGTTTTCTTTTCACAAAACATCAGATCCCTCCTTCAGCTTTGCAGATTTTAAATAAAATCATATTGAACTAAACTTCCGTGCTGAGTCATCTTGTTCGGTTGAGTTTTGCAAATTGCTGTCTTGTTTTATAGTAATGCAAAAGATTAAAAATTTCTGGAACAAGGTTTGCCTTGACTAAAGACTCTGGTGTTGCAAGGTTTAGTCCAATGGAGTTTGTTAGATTTGGGAGCTATTGGACCAAAGGAGATGCTGTCCAGTTTTAATTTGCATGACATTGATGTGTATCAAAGTGTGTATTTATTGATTTGAGAGGTATGACTCCAGAAAGAGTGAGATTAACACGAATGATGGAATCTTGGCACTGGGTTTCTTGTGTAAGCATGCTTTCTTTCTAGGGTTTGGAAAACAAGACAAATAGTAAAGGCCAACAGGTGCATGAAAAAAAAAACGCTCAACATCACTAATCTGGGAAATGCAAATCAAAACCACAGTGAGATATCACCTCACACCTGTTAGGATGGCTTTTATCAAAAAGAAAAGAAATAACAATTGTTGGAAAGCGTGTGCAGAAAAGGGAACCCCTGTGCACTATGGGTGTAAATTGATACATCCACTATGGAAAACAGTATGGAGATTCCTCAAAAAATTAAAAGTAGAACTACCATATGATCCAGCAATTTCACTTGTGGGTATTTATCCGAAGAAAACAAAAACACTGACTCGAAGTCAGAAGGAGAAAAATAAGTACCGTATGCTAACACATCTGTATGGAATTTTGAAAAGCGGTACTGATGAACCTAGTGGTAGGGCAGGAATAAAGACACAGACGTAAAGAACAGACTTGAGGGCAAGGGGACGGGGGAGGGGAAGCTGGGATGAAGTGAGAGAGTAGCATTGATGTATACACAGTACCGAATGTAAAATGGATGGCTGGTGGGAAGCTGCTGCATAGCACAGGGAGATCAGCTCAGTGCTTTGTGACCACCTAGAGGGGTGGGATAGGGAGGGTGGGAGGGAGGCTCAAGAGGAAAAGGATATGGGGATATATGTATATGTATAGCTGATTCACTTTGTTGTACAGCAGAAACTAACACAACATTGTAAAGCATTTATACTCCAATAAAGATGTGCAAAAAAGCAAAACACTAACTCGAAAAGATATGTGCACCCCCATGTTCATTGCAGCATTGTTTACAATAGCCAAGATACGGAAACACTGATGTCCATCGATGGATGAATGGATGAAGAAAATGTGGTGTGTGTGTATATATATATATATATATTCAGCCAGAAAAAAGAATGAAATCTTGTCATTTGTGATAACATGGATGGATCTTGAGGGCATTATGCTAAATGAATTAAGTCAGACAGAGAAAGACAAATAGTGTATGATCTCATTTATCTGTGGAATTTCAAAAAAAAACCCAAACTTACAAAGAACAGATTGGTGGTTGGCAGAGGCAGGGGCTGGGTGGTGGGCAAAATGGGTGAAGGAGGTCAAAAGGTATAAACTTCTAGTTATAAAATAAATAAGTCCTGGGGATGTAAGATACAGCATGGTGACTGTAGTTAATACTGTATTGCATACTGTATTTGAAAGTCGTTAAGAGAGTAGATCTTAGAGATTCTCATCACAAGAAAAAAAATTGTTACTACGTCTGGTAACTAGACTTGTGGTGATCATTTTGCTACGTCTACAAATACTGAATATATTGTACTCCTGAGACTTACGTTATATGTCAGTTATACCTCAGTTTAAAAAAAAAGATAACTACTAAACATTGACTAGACCACAGGAAAGTGTTGACCTCAGGGTGTCTTTTCTTCAGATTATAATCAGTTTATTAGTCACCTTTTTCCTCTATGGTGGTGGTTTTCAAACTATGAATAGCAGTCTACTAGAAGAGTCATGGTATTGATTTAGGGGGTCATGACCTGCATTTTGAAAAATGAAATAGAATAGAAAAATAGTGCACCACATTTAGTAAATTTCAGTTTGCTTTATGAAAGACGTAATTTACATATAGCCATATGCCATATCCAGGTGTCCTGGATCACCATGTAAAATGTAAACGTATTTCTTACTGCTCGAAATCAGACGTAATTTTCAGTTGTGGAAACTCTAAACAATACCGTTTATTCTAGGAGTGACAGAGAAGAGGAGAGGTGAAAACAGGTGCTAGGCAAAAAGCCCCTGCCAGGGACTGAATGTGCCTCACTGCTCCTGGACTGGTGGTCCAGAAGCACAGTTCTTGATGTCAGCCCGTATTATTCTAGGATTATTCTCTGGGCTCACAGCAGTGACTCATCTAACTCCTCTCAACTCAAAATTGAATAACTTGCCAAAGACCACCCAACCAGAAGAGGGAGAGTCTAGTGTCATTTCAGAGCAGGATGGTGGCTGTCCCTAAAGAGGCTGTGTCTTGGCCTGAGTGTCAGCAGCATCAGGGTGCCTGCCTCACATTTCCCCTTGCTGCCTTTATCCTTGGGAGCTCATGTGAACCTTCTGGCTAATTACCTTTCTGGCCCCATGGCCCAGTTTTGTCCATCTTCAGGTTGTCTCCTCACCATTAAGTTCTTTTTTCTTTTTTTTTTAATCAAGTGTTTATTGTTTTGGTTTGGATTAAAAATTTAAAAAAACAGCTTTATTGAGTTATAACTGATATACCAAAAACTGCACATATTTATTCAATTTGATAAATGCACACAGTTGTGAAACCATCACCACAATCAAGGTAATAAATATGTCACCTCCGAAAGTTTCCGTACACTTTTTTTTTGTTTTATTTTGTTTTTTTTGTTTTTGTTTTGTACCCTCTTAACAAAAATTTTAAGTGCACAATACAGTATTGTTAACTATATTGTACAGCAGATCTCTAGAATGCATTCATCTCGCATAACAAACTTTATACCCCTTGAACAAGAGCTCCCTGTTTCCGCTAGCTCCAGTCTCTGGAAACCACCATTCTCTGCTTCTATGGGTTTGATTTTTCTAGATACCTTATGTAAGTGCAGTCATGCAGTATTTGTCCCTCTGTGACTGGTTTATTTCACTTAGCATAATGCCCTTTGGTTCATCTATGTTGTCACATAGGCAGGATTTCCTTTTTTAAGGCTGAATAATACTCTATGGTATGTATTACCACATGATACATACCATGGATGGACACTTAGGTTGTTTCCACATCTTGGCTATTGTAAATAATGCTGCAGTGACCGTGGTCACTGTTAAGTTCTAAACTGTTTTAGCTCTCAGCTGTTCAACTCTATATAGAAAGACTCTGACCCTGACTTGGTCCAATTTCACACTGGGTCTTTTTCCTCTTCTTGTGAAACCTTCAAGCTCTCCTGTTCAACTCACATCACTGATATGATTGGTCTCCTCTTTGCTGTCCTCATCTTGGACACTGTGATGGTAACTTCATCACCTGTTAACTATTTTTTAAGCTACTTCCAAACCTGAACCGGTTGGATCATTCACTCCCTAGTCCTTTAACTGTTCTGAAGGGATGACGTCATGAAAACTCTTTGCACTGGTGAAAGAACTAGCCTGCTGGAGATGTAGGTACTATTTGAGTCCAATTTTCTTTCTTTTTTTAAAAATCTTTTTAAAAAATTATTTTATTTTATTTTACTTTAAAAAAATATTTATTTATTTATTTTTGGCTGTGTTGGGTCTTCGTTTCTGTGCGAGGGCTTTCTCTAGTTGCAGCAAGTGGGGGCCACTCTTCATCGCGGCGCGCGGGCCTCTCACTGTTGCGGCCTCTCTTGTTGCGGAGCACAGGCTGCAGACGCGCAGGCTCAGTAGTTGTGGCTCACGGGCCTAGTTGCTCCGCGGCATGTGGGATCTTCCCAGACCAGAGCTCGAACCCGTGTCCCTTGCATTGGCAGGCAGACTCTCAACCACTGCGCCATCAGGGAAGCCCTTGAGTCTAACTTTCAATTCTTTATTTATATCTAAAAGCAGCTGTTCCAAACTTTCTCCTTCAAACCGCATCCCCGCCCTCCTCCGTGTCAAATAGACAGCTCTTGCTGTTGACAAAGATGAGGAGGGTGGTTGGTCATGCCCCTCTCCTTGCTCTCTTCCCTTCACAGCAGTGACTGTTCTGGTTTGGTTTTCTTCCCTGGTGACTGATGTCAGCGCTTGCCTGCAAGGCCAGCTGTATCAGCCTCAATCCAATCAGGAGAGAGAGAGACCACACGGTAATTCAACCAGAGAACTACTAACTATAGCAGGGGCTGGAGTCATATATGAGGGGCAGCCACAATCCCTAGGGCTGAGATAGAGCCCCCAAGGAAGAGTCTGCAATACCCTCACCCCCTGGGTTGTGATCAGACCTTGTTGGGAGGGTTGCTGGATATCTGCCATCTTTCAAATCCTGACACATTTAATTATGCAGTATTTTAAAATTACACTTATTAATACTGCCAAGCACCTCATCTCATCAGAAAAGTCTTTAAGTAGTGGGAAGCTATCAGCTCACTATAGCAGATAGGAATTTTCCAAAATTCTAATTTTTGCTTGAAAGCTCAAATTTTTTCATTGGCAGCTAACACTGTCAGTTGTTCTTGAAGTGAGATGCTCACTTCATTCATTGTCAAGACAATGTCTGCCAATACCCATGTCAGAATGACCACTGATTTTCTGTCTGTACTTATTTCAAGTAACACTGGTGTTCCCTGAAAAATGGGGCAGTCCGGCTCACAATGGGACCAGTTGCACGAGTGGTTTTTCTTAAGACAACTGCCGTACTGCGGTATGCTGTGGAAACTGTGCCTTTAAGGGTCACGACTTAATAACAATCGTCTCTGCTCCATCAGGGACATTCTTAAGTGCAACTGGCTTTTTTTTTCTTTCCTGCTGTGAGTGAGGCCAAGGACACCACTGACTAGACTGGTGCTCAAGTGCAGCAGTTTGTTGCTTTTGCACCATCATTGCAAACATCAAGATGTGAAAAGACAAATGATGTCTTAGGAGTTTTGACCTCACAGACCCCCCCAAAAGCATCTAGAGGACCTGCAGGAGTCCACAGACTACATCTGGAGAACTGCTGTCACAGTGGAAAGAAAACGGGTTTTGAAATCCGAGTTGCGTCCTCATCTGAGCTGGGTGACAAAGGGTGAGTGTCTTCATTTGTAGAATGAGACTAACCCACCCTTAGATTTATAATGAAATGTTAAAGTAATGCTTGAAAATGTTACATTCAGAAAGTATTGGTCTAAAGACTTTAGTAAGACTCAAAAGAAGCTAATTAATCAACTCTGGCCAATTCCCTGGCGGTCCAGAGGTTACAGCTCCTTGCTCTTACTGCCAAGGGCCTGGGTTCGATCCCTGGTCAGGGAACTTAAATCCCACAAGCCGTGTGGAGTGGCCAAATAATAATAATAATAATAATAAACTCCAACTCTGGGACTTCCTTGGCGGTCCAGTGGTTAAGACTCTGTGCTTCTACTGCAGGGGGAACGGGTTCTATCCCTGGTCAGGGAACCAAGATCCTCCGTGCCACGCAGCGCGGCCCCATTAAATAAAAAAATAAAAATGAAGTAAACTCCAACTTAAACTTCAGAAAGAAAAGTCACTACTGAGTATTAGCATAGGATATTCTTTATGGTGGATTCATTTCACTTTCAAGTTATATTTAGGTATCCTGTTTTAAGATGTTCATTCTAAAGATTCACTGCCTAAATGAGAGTGGGGTTACAGTGAGCAGCTCTTTAAACAGTCCAGGCACCCCCATGGGAATGGATCAGCCAGGAGAATATCATCTCTTCCGTGTCCCAGTGGACTCAAGGGAGAAATAAAGCTCCGGTCTGAACTGTGAGTCTTTTTATTTATTTATTTATTTATTTGCGGTACGCGGGCCTCTCACTGCTGTGGTCTCTCCCGTTGCGGAGTACAGGCTCCGGACGCGCAGGCTCAGCGGCCATGGCTCACGGGCCCAGCCGCTCCGCGGCATGTGGGATCCTCCCGGACCAGGGCAGGCGGACTCTCAACCACTGCGCCACCAGGCAAGCCCTGACCTGTGAGTCTTTACTGGAATCTAAGCATACAATCTTCGGTCATTGTAGGGTCACAAAATGTTAAAGCCAGAAGCCACCTTTGGAATAATGAAGCCCAACCTCCATTTTACCCTGAAACGGCAGACTCAGCATAGGTGAAATAACAGAGATGCTTGTGGTTAGAACATGGGTGCTGGCGTCTGATGAACCAGGTACAGTTCTGCCTTACACTCTTCTTAGTAGTTTTTTCATAAGACAAGTTATCTAACCTCTCCGAGCCTCGATTTTCCTCATCACAATATCTGCCAACAGGCGTGTGGCGAGGACTGAGTGAGATAATAATGCATGTAAACATTTTAGCACAGGCCCTGGCACAGAGTAAGTGCTTGATGAGACATTAGTTATCATTTATGTTTCCATTATGTGACTTGCCCAAGGTGCTGCTCCAAATTTTTGGTAGCACTTGAACCCCCTTATTTTTAATTTATTTTCACCTGTTAGAAATAACTTGTGTCATATTTCATATCATATTTGTCATGTTTAGATTTTCTCTAATTTCCTCTTGCAGGTAGGAGGAGGTCAGTCATCTAATTCTCATCAGTGATGCTTTTTAGAATAGGAGGCTTGGAGATTTCTGTGCATCCACCCATTATCTCCAAACTGTTGTGTCTTATTCTAATGTTTGAGTGGTACAGCTTTTCTCCCAGGGTTCTAGCCACTTAGAACACATGATCTCCACTTTCAAAGTGGTTATATCAAGAAGACAACTCAGGTGGTTTTTTGTTTTGTTTTGTTTTGTTCCAGTTAACAGAAAAGTCATTCGGAGATGAACCAGTGAGAGATTATGGGAACATAAGTATAATGAAACCGCAGAAAAAATGCATTTGGGATATAAGGGGATTGGCAGTTTGCTCTGCAGGACACACAGGCTGGTAAATTTGTTAACCTTGCAGTAATGCTACCCCACGTGTTAAGTGACTGGATTGGGGCAGGGTTTGGGGAGGGTTTTACTATATGAAATGTGGCTATAAGGTAATGTCTGAATTTTTTTCTTTTAAAAAACAAACCCATCATAACAGAGTCCAAAGGCATTGGTTGTGTTGGTTACACATCTCAGCCAGCAAGTTTCCACTGAACCAGGTCGGTTTCGCTGAGATACAGCCTCAGGGTCAACGGCACAAACCACTCTCTTGGCTCCTGGGTTTCAAACACTAAGGGAGAGGGTTCAGCAGGCTAAGGCAAGACCTTGCTGCTCCGTGGGTCCGCACATCAGCAGCGGCCCCTTCCTGGGAGCTGATTAGGAATGCAGGGTCTCCGCCCACCCCAGACCTGCTGTGTCGGAAGTTGCATTAACCAAACCCCAACCAAACAGGGGACGCGTGCACAGGAAGATCTGCCAAGTACTGAGGCAGAGGAGGACACAGGCGGAACGCTGGCACTGCCCTGCCCATCAGACTACTCAAAGGGACTTCTGCTTGACTACACCTGCTCTCTGCTGTGAAGCGTTCTCTTGGGGGCTTTCATTGCAGAGGAAAAAGGGAGTGACACAGCTACTACAACTGGGGGCTGGCTTAGGGCTTTCAGAGGCTGAATGTTTTATTTGGGCCAGGACTGATACATTCAGTGAGTGCTGTGAGCAGTGCTTTGTGACCTTTCCTACACAGGAGCTCACATAGAGAAATATATTGGTAGGGTATACTGGGAGAAGAAAATGACGCTGTTAGGGGCCAGAGGTGACCACCCATGGGTTCTGGCTGGCCCAAAGCTGTGGGGATCCAAGTCTTGGCACACAGGATGCCATGAGCCCTTTGGGTACCTCACACATTTGGACACTGTTTCATGACACAGCAGTTCATTCAGGAGCAGGAAATGGACCCAGCATGGCCTGAGCGGCTCTGAGCAGCCCTACCACCATGCTGGCCCGGTCATCCTCATAGCCTAGGAGGGGCCCCAGACTGAGACCCACGGCTGGAGATGAGAAGATCGTGACAGAGAATAGAGGTGATGATGACAGCTCTGGGCCCGATATTTTTCTAAGCTTTACTTTACACTTTACATGTGTTAATTCATTTACATGAGATAGGAACTGTTAGTATTTCCGTTCTACAGAAGAGCAAACTGAGGCACAGAGGTTAAGTCCCTTGCCTGTGATCACACAGCTAGCAGATGAAGGAGCCGGGGTCCAGATCTAGGTTGTCCGCTTCAGGGTCTGTCCTCTTAACCACTAAGCTCTACCACCTCCCCAGCAGTAGAAGATTCCAGGGAAGACATAGATGTAGTATTAAGTGAAAATGCAAATTGTAGCACATAATATATTTATAGAGTATATTTCCCATTTGCATTAGAAAAGAGGTTCCTGATACAGGATATGGATAAAAATATTCTGGAAGGACTTCTGTGAAACTTAATAGTGGTCACCTCTGCACAGAGGGACTGATGGACGGGGGCTTTTCACTGTTTTAATCCTTCCTCTCTGTAAATGTATTGCCACGAGTATGCCATACCTGTATAATTTTGTAGTAGGTTTTAAAGGGATATGGTATCAGTAGGAATGTTACTTAGGAAAACATCAGAAAGCAGAACTACTGGGCAACAGGAAGGACAGAAGTTGTAGGGCTGGGGTGGGCGCGGGGAGAGAAGATGCAGAAGCAGCTTAGTGATACAGGCCCTGATGGATTTCCAGCATGGAGTAAGAAATGTACAGCAAACCTTGACCGTCAGAGATGTTTCTGTCTTTCTGAGGCTCCACAGTTACCCCAGGCGACGGGGGAAAGAATAAGGGATCTGCAATTGCCCAAAAGCATAACCCTTTGTGGGGGCGGAGAGCCTGGGGGACACCAAGGAAATGTGACCCAGGGCCTCAATCACGGTGCCTCCGCAGACATCCAGACCTGGCAGTGGCCAGTTGCCAGCAGCTGATGGGGTGTGGCCAAACGTGCAGGGTCCCACCTCCCCATCACGTGGTTAGTAGCTGAGCAAGAAGAAACAAACAAACAAAATTCCACTGTTAGGAGCTGAGCAAAAGGTTTGGAGCTAAATCTCTTAAGAATGAGCTCTTGCAAAATCATTAGGTACAAAAAGCCAAGCACAGGGCTTCCCTGGTGGCGCAGTGGTTGAGAGTCCGCCTGCCGATGCAGGGGACGTGGGTTCGTGCCCCGGTCCGGGAAGATCCCACATGCCGCGGAGCGGCTGGGTCCGTGAGCCATGGCCGCTGAGCCTGCGCATCTGGAGCCTGTGCTCCGCAACGGGAGAGGCCACAACGGTGAGAGGCCCGCGTACCGCAAACAAAACAAAACAAAAAAAACAACAAACAAAAAAACAAAAAAAAAAGCCAAGCACAATTGAATTCCAGAATGTGTTTTTGGCCTCTTAATAGATAATTAGAATGAGCTGCTCTGTGTGCAACATAAGGGTCTTGCTGCTTTTTTAAAAAAATTTCTTTACGATAATAACCAGTGAAATATTTTTATTTTTTTTTCCCCTTCCATATAAATCCAAATGTATGATGTGTCATGCATGGTCATATTGAGATTTTTAACAACAGTATAGAAATAGAAGAAATATAGGTAACATGCTCCCCCTTCCCATTTTTTAAAACAAACGCTGTCTTATAAAACCCTTGGATTTCCAAACACTTATTGCATTAAAACTGCCAGTCTGCCAACCCTCTTTGGATCTCCTTTTGGGCAACAATCTAGAGAAAGCTAGTCAAATAATCACAGTAATGACAGTGATAAAAATAGGGCTAATCTTCTATTTTGAATTCCAGATTTAATTTCTGGAAACAGCCAAGTTTGGTGGACAAAGTGGAGATACCATCTTTGTTTCCAAATGAGGTACAACTATAATATAATGTCCCTGATTTTACTGTGTGGGTTTGAAGGACAGCCACAAACACAGTTTTAAATACCTTGGTAACACTGGAGATCCAAGGACCTCAGATGAAAAACTCCAACTTTAGAGAATTTCTTTTGGCTCATTTAACTGAAGGAGTATACTAACGCTCTGATCATACCCTCAAGGTGGCTTTTGGCAGGGCGCACACCCTCAGAGGCCATGGCGATTTAAACTACTGAGGGCTCCCTGGCAGACAGGAGCTAAGAACAATAGATCAGCAGAGTTGGAGCCCTGCTTTCCAGTCACAATACTGCATCTGAGCAATGATCTGGCTCGTAGGATGGAAGAGAATGGATGTGACATTGCGCTCCAGCTGCCCTTTATCAGTTATTGAGTTCTTACTGTTTTAAGTGTTTTACATACCTTCACTCATTTGATCCTCACAGAAACCCTAAGTCAAGTTGCCTCCCTTTTATGGCTAACACACGGAGGCACCAAGAAGCCAAGTAATTTGTCCAGAAGACACACAGAATAAACGGCAGATGTGGGATTTGAAACCAGCTGAGCTCCAGAGTTGGTGTTGGGGTCTTTGACCACTGTGCTATACCAACAAGAATCTTAAGCCGCTTAAGTGTGTATTTCGGAATCTTATAATGTAGGTTGTTGGGGTTTTTTTGTTTGTTTGTTTTTGTTTGTTTTTAACAGATGTCTCATATAAAAGTCATAGGAACTTGGACAAGTCACTTAACAGCTCCGAAGAAACGGGGAGCTGAAGGAGAACGCAAACTCAGAGTTGTGAAGGTTCCTAAGAAATTGATACAAAGCTCCTGGTATATAAGAGGTATACCTGGCCATTTCCTATAGAAGAAGGGTAAACTCTAGAAAATACTGTTCACTTACTACTTTCTTTTTTTGGGCGGGGGGGCACGTTATGAGAAGATTAGTATGCTTCTAATTTAATGTAATAACATTTTGCTTAATGTCATGAACCATCATTCTTCTGTGGAAATAAAGTTGATAAAAATCAACCATCTTCCCTATTTCTAACATTAACTCCTTTTTGTTCATATCATTCAACTCATTTTAAAAATTATATATTTTTCTTCTTAAAAACAATATATACATTGTAAAAATTTAGAAAATGCATAAATGATAAAGAAGAAAAATGCCCATAATACATTTACCCACAAATAACTAAACATTTTGATGTATAACCTCTTTCTACACACAAATAAATTTAAATGAAACAGGATCAAATTGTATATACTCTTCTGCAAGTTGCTTTCTTCACTTAAAAATGTTATCATGGGGCTTCCCTGGTGGCGCAGTGGTTGAGAGTCCGCCTTCTGATGCAGGGGACACGGGTTCGTGCCCCGGTCCGGGAAGATCCCACATGCCGTGGAGCGACTGGGCCCGTGAGCCATGGCCGCTGAGCCTGCGCGTCCGGAGCCTGTGCTCCGCAACGGGAGAGGCCACAACAGTGAGAGGCCTGCGTACCGCAAAAAATAAAAAAAAAATTTAAAAATGTTATCATGATGTAAGCTATTATATATACAATGGATAAACAACAGGGTCCTACTATATAGCACAGGGAACTAATATTCAATAACCTGTGATAAACCATAATGGAAAAGAATATAAAAAAGGAATATATATATATATATGTATAACTGAATCACTTTGCTGTATAGCAGAAATTACACAACAGTAATCAACTATACTTCAAGAAAACCAAAAAAGAAAAAAGAAAAACATTAATATCTAGAAATATAAAATCAATACATGCAAATGGCTATTTAACCTACTCCCAAATGATGTTGCTATATAGTGGTTAAAAACTTCACCTAGAATATCACATCATGGCTAGAACAATAGCAACAAAAAAGAATATAAGTAAATATAACAGATGCAAAATGATGGTGTGTCTTTGGTCTTTCTCAAAAGAAAAAAAAATGAGAGGTAGGGAAACAAAGTAAAAATATGTTTTCCCCAAATGTTTCATAATTTTTAATAAAACATTTTAGCAAACTGTTTTTCTTAAAATGGAATTAAAGCTAGAATAAAAATACAATCACCTCAAAAACTAAACAAAAAAAAAGTTATCATGAAAGTATTCCCCCATGTCCTTAAATATTCGCCTGTAGCATCTTTGTGAAGGTTCGTATACTGTCACATCACATGGATGTATCAATTTACTTAAGCAGTCCTTTATTACTAAATGTTTAGATAGTTTCCGGGTTGCTGTTATTATGAAAAAAAGCCACAATGAATATCATTGGGGATAAAATGCATAGAAATACAACTCTTTTTTTTTTTTTTTTTTGTGGTACGCAGGTCTCTCACTGCTGTGGCCTCTCCCGTTGCGGAGCACAGGCTCCGGACGCGCAGGCTCAGCAGCCATGGCTCACGGGCCCAGCCGCTCTGCGGCATGCGGGAATCTTCCCGGACCGGGGCACGAACCCGTGTCCTCTGCATTGGCAGGCAGACTCCCAACCACTGCGCCACCAGGGAGGCCCCACAACTCATTTTTAAAATTAGTCTAAAGCATACTACTCAGGATGATAAACTCCTGGGCTCTAAAATGCCCATCGTGTTTGTTGTTAAGCAATTATTTGATGTTTTGAATTCGTAGAACTATTGCTTCCTCTGTGAGTCCAGTTAAAAGAATGGGCTAATGTTCTAAGTATAAATGAACTCTGTCTAGCTTTAGATGGCTTCATAACCCATGTAAACAACACATTCTCCTGGAAATTCCCTAAGTGTGTTACATTTCCTTTAGCTGGAGTTCCCTCTAGCATTTGTTTAATCCAGCATCATTTTGACTCCTAATCCATTTTTCAAAATAGACTTTCTTTCTAGAGCAGTTTTAGGGTCACAGCAAAAAACTGTACTGTGGGAGAGTTCCCATCTACCCCTGACCCCGCACATGCAACATCAGAGACCACAGTGGTACATTTGTTACAATTGATGAACCTACATAGATACATCATTATCACTCAAAGTCCATAGTTTATGCTAAGGTTCACTTTGGTGTTGTACAGTCTATGGGTTTTACTAAATGCATTTACTAAATGTATTACTAAATGACATGTACCCCCCATTATGGTATCACACGGAATAGTTTCATAACCTTAAAAATCCTCTGGAAACCACTAATCCTTTGTAGAGTCTCCCTATATTTTGCCTTATCCAAGAAGCCATATAATTGGAATCATACAGTATGTAGCCTTGGCTTCTTTCACTTAGTAATACACGTTAACTTTCCTCCGTGTCGTAACTTGATGGCTTATTTCTTTTTAGCTGAATAACATTCCATAGTCTGGATGTACCAAAGTTTATTTACCCATTCACCTACTGAAGGACATCTTGACTGCTTCCAAGTTGTGGCAATTATGCGTAAAGCTGAAATAAATATCTGTGTGTAGGCTTTTGTGTGGCTATAAATTTTCAACTCCTTTGGGTAAATGTCAATGAGCATGATTGCTGAATTGAATGGTAAGACTATGTTTAGCTCTGTAAGAAACTGCTAAACTGTTCCAAAGTACCTGTACCATGTTTGTATTCCCAGCAACAAGGAAGGAGAGCTCCTGTTGGGTGTTGTCAGGCTTCTAGATTTGGGCCATTCTAATCAATGTAGACTGGTATTTCTTTGCTTTAATTTGCATTTCCCTGGTGACATATCACGTGGAGCACCTTTTCATATGCTTATTTGACATTTGTATATCTTCTCTGGTAAAATGCTTGTTCAGGTCTTTTCCCATATTTTATTTGGGTTGTTTGTTTTCTTATTATTGAGTTTTAAGAGTTCTTTGTATACTTTGAGTAACAGTCTTTGGCCAGCTATGTGTTTTGCCAATATTTTCTCCCATTCTGTGGCTTGTCTCCTTATTCTCTTGATCTTAATCCATTTTTAGGATTAGAAGATAGAGTGGGAAAAAATTGGAATAGGAGACAGGGTGGTGCTGGATTATCCAAATGGTGGGCTAGGCCTAAGCTTAGGGCCCCAGTAGAAAGGAGCATCAAAAACATGAGAAACAGGGACTTCCCTGGTGGTCCAGTGGGTAAGACTCCATGCTCCCAACCCAGGGGACACGTCACTGGTTGGGGAACTAGATCCCACATGCATGCCACAACTAAGAGTTAACATGCCACAACTAAGAGTCCACGTGCCACAACTAAGAAGCCCACATGCCACAACTAAAAGATCCTGCATGCCGCAACGAAGATCCAATGTGCTGCAACTAAGACCCGGTGCAGCCAAAATAAATAAATATTAAAAAAACAAAAACAAAAACCATGAGAAACAAAAAGTTCTGAAAGAATCTGATGTCAAAAAAGACAGAATAGGGGACTTCCCTGGTGGTCCAGTGGTAAAGAATCCATCTTCCAATGCAGGAGACGTGGGTTCGATCCCTGGTCAGGGAACTAAGATCCCACATGCCGCAGGGCAACTAAGCCAGTGCGCCACAACTACTGAGCTCACACTTTTCAATGAGAGTACCTGTGTGTTGCAATTACAGAGCTCACGTGCCCTGGAGCCCGAGCACCGCAACTAGAGAGAGAAAACCCGCATGCCACAACTAGAGAGAAGCCTGTGGCCACAAGAAGAGCCTGTGCCACAAGAAAGGTTCCCACATGCCTCAACAAAGATCCTGCATGCTGCAACTAAGACCCTACGCAGCCAAAACAAATAAATAAAATAAATAAAGAGAAATTAGAAATGAGAAGATAAATTTTTTTTAAAAAGTAAAAAAAGACATAATAATGTCCACCTCTGGCTATAACAGAGTAATTGGCAAAAGATTCCCTCTCACTGAACAACTATAGAACTGAACGAGATATGTGATGCACCTTTTTTCAAGCAAAAGATGGTTGGTGTAGGGGTATGATACTGGAGAGATGAGAAACATGTGAAGTAAGCCTCACAATCATCGCAGATGTCTTCTGTGGTGCATGGAGGCGAATCCTAAGTGGAAGGATGGCGTGCTGAGCTGAGGGGGCAGGGAGTGGGTTACTGGGCTACTAAAGCAGCTGAAAATTGGGGGCAGGTTATTAAAGAAGAGGAAGTTGCACAGGAATTCACCATGGTCCCTGGGTGAGAGCCAGGCTGCACAGGCACAGGGTGAGGTTCTGTGAGGCCTAGCAAAGATGATCTGTTGTGGGCTGAGAGCTGAATGGTGATACTAGCGGTTGTGCTGTTCTGAGCTGTTTTGAGAGGTATTAGTGTCTGACCAAGCCAGAGTGCAGAGACTTCTATGAGCACTTTGGACTTTCAGGTGAGACTCCAGAAAAGACATAATTTAGGAGTCAGGAATATGTCTTAGTTTAAGGGCTGAGCTCTAAGATTAAAGTCCAAACTGAGGGACTTCCCTGGTGGTGCAGTGGTTAAGAATCCACCTGCCAATGCAGAGGACAGAGGTTCGAGCCCTGGTCAGGGAAGATCCCACATGCCATGGAGCAACTAAGCCCGTGTGCCACAACTAGTGAGCCCACAAGCCACAACTACTGAGCCCACGTGACACAACTACTGAAGCCCGCGCACGACAACAAAGAGTAGCCCTCATTCTACCCAACTGGAGAAAGCCTGCGTGCAGCAACGAAGACCCAATGCAGCCAAAAATAAATAAATAAATAATAATAAAAATAAATAAATCAATTTATTTTTTAAAAAACAGGTCCAAACTGAAATACACCCACTCTAATAAAGAATAAAACCAAGGCTAAAATGGCCAAAAGGATATATCTGTAATTTAACTACCTACCAGAACAAAAATCAATACCCTTTAAAGGAAGACAATGTAATCCAGACTTCTTAAAATATATCACCCACAATGGGGACTTCCCTGGTGGCGCAGTGGTTAAGAATCCGCCTGTCAATGCAAGGGACATGGGTTCGAGCCCTGGTCCGGGAAGACCCCACATGTTGGGGAGCAACTAAGCCTGTGCATCACATCTACTGAGCCTGTGTGCCACAACTAGTGAAGCCTCTGCGCCTAGAGCCCATGCTCCACAACAAGAGAAGCCACCGCAATGAGAAGGCCGCACACTGCAACGAAGAGTAGTCCCAGCTCGCCACAACTAGAGAAAGCCCGCGCACAGCAACAAAGACCCAACACAGCCAAAAATAAATAAATAAATTTATAAAAACATAAAGTAAATGTAATAATATAATACTGTTAAAAGATAAACTGAGGCACATTAAACTTTTGAAGAGTTCATTGGAGCGAACATTGATTTGAATCAGGCAGTGCCAAACTGAAACTGGTTAGAGGCACTCTACTGTCAGGAGCCAAGGGAAAGGCTTTTACAGAGCAGTCGCAGGAGCAAAGCAAGGACATTATTTAACTGGCTCTAGCTTGAGCAGTTGCATTATCTGGGAAAGTCTAGTTGGCTGTTTGTGATTGGCTGTTCTCAAGTGTTGATTTTTTACCCTTGAGGCATTTATAGAAATTGACTCTGGCTTAGGTTTTGGCTTGCTTACTTTGGGGGCCAAAGCGTTAGAGCCACCCTAGTCTAATGACTTCCTTGTTAATGACTTTCACGATAGTGTGGGGTTTATTATGTATGTCTATGTAAAATACATGACAACAATAGCAAAAGAGGCGGTAAACAAAATTTTAATGTAATAAGATTCTCATATTTTACATATTCATTCATTTAATTCATTCTAAATAGACTGTGATGAGTTAAGGATGCAAATTATAATCCCTAGAACAACCACCAGAAATGTAACTGAAAGACGGGATAGTTAGGGCGTTTGGGATTGACATGTACACAATGTTATATTTAAAATGGATAACCAACAAGAACCTACTGTATAGCACAGGGAACTCTGCTCAATATTATGTAACAACCTAAATGGGAAAATAATTTGGAAAAGAATAGATACATGTATATGTATAACTGAATCACTTTGCTGTACACCTGAAACTAACACAACATTGTTAATCAACTATATTCCAGCCCCTTTTCCTCTCGCGGGTCCCGGGTCTTGGTTTGCTAAGTGCACTTGGGACCGGCAGGTGCTGAAAGGTTGGGGTCGTGGACCCTCGCCGGGTCTCTGCAGCACGGAGGTGCGGGCTGTCGCCGAGGGCGCGGGGCCGGCGCCGCCGCCCCTGCCCCCGGCCAGGCCCTGGCTCCAGCCCCCGTCCCGGCTGCGGCCTCACAGTTTACCCTGCTGGTGATGCGCCCCTGTGGAGAGCAGGACGAGGCTGCGGCCGAAATGTGTCCTGCGGCAGGCTCCGGCCCTGGGGGGACAGCGCCAGGGCTGGCAAGCCCGTTCGGTACCTGTGCGAAGTGGCGGGGGATGGCGAGGAGGAGGCGAGGGAAGATGAGACAGACCTGCTGGACACTTTGGACCCAGGGGGGAGGCGAGAGCACGGCTAGTTTGGAGGATCTGGAGGACGAGGAGACCCACTCTGGGGGAGAGGGCGGCAGTGCGGGAACCCGAGGCCGGGGCAGAGGCAGGGGCAGCGGCGGGGGCCTCATGAGCAAGACCTGCACCTACGAGGGCTGCAGCGAGACCACGAGCCAGGTGGCCAAACAGCGCAAGCCGTGGATGTGCAAGAAACATTGCAACAAGATGTACAAGGATAAGCACAAGAAGAAGAAAAGTTACCAAGCCCTGAACTGCAGTGCGGCCGCCCAGGCTGGCAGCGCGGGAAACGTCAAACTTGAGGAAAGTGCAGATAATACACTCTCTACTGTTAAACAGAGAACAGGATCTTTTGGGGATCAACCTGCAAGACCTACTCTTTCAGAACAAGTGTTAAATCAAAAAAGACTTCTTACTAAGAAGTCCAGAAGTGGTGCAGTTTTTACAGAAACAGCAACAACTATTATATTAGCAAGTTTTGGAGCAAAGACAACAGCAGTTTCCAGGAACATCAGTGTGAGGGAATTTATCAAGAAGATCTATATGTTTTTTTATCTTACTGTAGTGGGTGGACATATTTTTATACTAAAGATAAATGGGGTAAGATTTGCCAGTAGAAGGTAAACAGTCATTTTCCTGTGACTGTATGTGTCCATTTGGGGACAATAAGTTTTGCACATTGTGCATCTAATCCTTTCAGATCACTGTGGATGTGAAGAAATCAGCTTATCTTTCCAAAGTAATATTTAATTACAATGTTTTTTTAAACAACGTGTTCCTCTTCAGTCATTGTTACTGAAGGTAATGAAGCAGTTGCTTTCTGTGGGAGTCAGGAAGTTAAATAGATTTTAATCTTGGATCTCAGTGATTCTCATTAAGGGGCAGTTGGAAACATATGGGTATGTTTTTGCTTGTCACAGCGACCTTGAAAACTGCTGGTTTTTAGTGAATAGGACAGGAATGCTAAGTGTCTGGAAGGGTCCCCCACAACTAAAAATTATGTTACACGCAATGCCAATAATCCTCCTGTTTAGAAACACTGAGAGCTATTTGTGATGATAAAATGTAGTTGGGCACCTAGAATTGGGTTCTTGTAATAACCTTTTCTTTGCCGTCAAGACTGGAGCTGTCAAAGAGGTAAGCATATTTTCTGTGTATAAGGAAAGTGATCACTGTTAAATAGCTGTGAGATTAGGATGTGCATCTCCTTTCAGAGATACGCTGGTAAAACCCGAGAGGCATTAACCAAGTACCCTGGAATGAATGCATCTCCTAAAGTTGGCTTCTCTACTTCTTGTTCCCTATTTGTGTTGATCTTATTTAAAACAGGCAGTCCTGTGTGTAGAATTTGTGAACAGTACAAATGTGTCTCATCCCACCAATGTCAGGACAAAATTACTTTTTTATACTCATTTCTTTTTCAAAAAGAGATCCTGAGTGTAAGAGTAACACTCCAGCATTTTCTCAGTGTTTTTCAAAATTGAGCTATTTTAAGATTGTGTTATTCCTAAGTAATGTTCAAAGAGTGATGGGTAATCTGGATAGATACCTTTTTCTTGTATTTTCTCCCAGGAAAACTTTTAAAAGGCAAAGCTTACCAATAAGAGTATCAAATCAAATGTCAAGAAAGTATTTCCAGTGTTAGGACAATAAATGCATGTGCCTCAAGTTAAACTTGTGCAAAAATTTGTTAGTTTCTTGGGTTTTAAACTCTGAAACATATATCAAGTTAAACTTAGTCATGGCTGTTCTAAGATGTACTTAAGGAGAGAAGGAATCTTTTTGTTCATTTTATTTATTTTTGATTGCGTTGGGTCTTCATTGCTGCGCGCAGGCTTTCTTTATTTGCGGCGAGCAGGGGCTACTCTTTGTTGCGGTGCGTGGTCTTCTCATTGCGGTGGCTTCTCTTGTCGCAGAGCATGGGCTCTAGGTGCACGGGCTTCAGTAGTTGTGACTCACGGGCTCTAGAGTGCAGGCTCAGTAGCTGTGGCACACGGGCTTAGTTGCTCCACGGCATGTGGGATCTTCCCAGACCAGGGCTCGAACCTGTGTCCCTTGCATTGGCAGGCGGATTCTTAACCACTGTGCCACAAGGGAAGCCCTCTTTTTGTTCATTTTTGATATATGTTTTATACCTGCATATCTGTGCACAAACGCTTTTACCAGAATTATTCATTAAAGTCCAGTTATTGACCTTTGGAAAAAAAAACTATATTCCAATATAAAATAAAAAGTTAAAAAAAGAAAGAAATAGAAGTATAGGCAAAAGGCCAATAAGAGGAAATGAAAATGAAATGTATAGCATATTGGATTAGTCCAAAAGAAGACTGGAAAAGAGGAACATAGGGAAAAAAAACACAAAGAGACAACCAAAAAACAAGTAGCATTTTGGTGGACTTAAAATCAATAAGTACGTTAAATACAAATGGACTAAACACACTAATTAAAAGGCTGAGCTTGTCAGACTGCATAAAAAGCAAGACCCAAATATGTTCAGTATACAAGAGACACACTTTTAACATAAAGACACAGAGAAATAGAAATTAACACGTTAGGGCTCCCCTGGTGGCACAGTGGTTGAGAGTCCGCCTGCTGATGCAGGGGACACGGGTTCATGCCCCGGTCCGGGAAGATCCCACATGCTGCGAAGAGGCTGGGCCCGTGAGCCGTGGCCGCTGAGCCTGCGCATCCAGAGCCTGTGCTCCACAACGGGAGAGGCCACAGCGGTGAGAGGCCCGTGTACCGCAAAAAAAAAAAAAAAATAAATAAATAAATTAACACGTTAGAAAGCTATACCATGCAATGTGTACGTACTTGTATTAGTTTCCTAGCGTTGCCATAACAAAGTACCACAGACTAGGAGATGTAAAACAAAAATTTATTCTCTCACAGTTCTAGAGGCTGGAAGTCTGAAATCAAGGTATCGGAGGGCCACGCTTCCTCTGGAATCTGTAGGAAAGGCTTTCTTGCTTCTTCCTAGCTTATGAGGATTTTCTGGCAATCTTTGGTGTCCCTTGGCTTGCAGCTACAGCAGTTCAATCTCTGCCTTCAGTGGCATCTGAATTTGTCTTCACATGGCATTTTCCTATATCATGTTGAATTAGGGCCCACTGTAATGACCCCATCTTAATTGATTATACCTCCAAAACTGTATGTCTAAATCAGGAGTTAGGACTTCAACATATATTTTGCTTATGTTGGCTGCCAAAGCATTAGAGCCACCCTATTTTGGGAGGATATAATTCAATGCATAATAGTGCCTAATAATAAAGCTTCACAATACATGGGGGAAAAAAGGGACAAATACAAAGTGAGAAATAGACAAGTTCATTATCATATTGAAATTAACATCCTGCCAGTCTCAACATATTTCAAAAGACAAACATCTGAGATAGTAGAGCTGACTAAAATGGAATTATATTAGTAATTAATAACAATAAGATATACTGGAAAGCACTAGATAGTGGGAAATGAAGCCATATCTTTATACGTAATTACAAAGAAATTACAAAGAAGAAATTATAAAGGAAATTAGAAAATATTTTGAATGAAATTGATAATGAAAACACTTATCAAAACTTGTGGAATATAACTAAAACAGTGCTTAGAGGGAGATTTATATTTTTAAACACCTATATTAGACAAGAAGAAGGTTTAACAATAATGATCTGATGTTCCAGCTTAATAAACTTGAAAAAGAAGAGCAAATTAAACCAAAAGTAAATAGAAGGAAATAACAGATATGAGGAGAAATCAATGAAAAAAAGAGCAGACAGAGAAAATTAAAGCCAAAAGCTGGTTCTCTGAAAAAATTAATAAAATAAATAATCTATTAGATGGATTAATCAAGAAAAAAGAAAGAAAACAGATTACTTAAATCAGGAACGAAAGAGGGGTTATTACTACAGTGTCTACTGATATTGAAAAAGTAATATGGCAGAATAAGGACCCCTGAAAATTCTGCCTCCATAAAAGAAAACTAGCAAAAATTGTCAGGATCAACTTTTTCAGAACTCTGTAAATTAGCAAAAAGCTTGCAACAATTCAGAAAAATGCTTATTCCAAAAAAGTGGTTGAATCTTGGTAAGAACAGCAAGCTTTGTGGGGTTTTAACTTGACCTTTTCCCATTACCCCCACCCTAGCTCCATGGTAGTCTTAAAAACCAATAGTCTGCAAATAACTCCAAGCCCTTGGAAAACACTGGGAAACTTACTGGTTTTAGGCACTTAAGGAAATCCTTATCTAGTCATTAGCTGATCATGAAGCTAACCAAGCAGACAGTTTAGAGAAACACATGATGAAGAATACACACTTTACGGAATTAATTCAGAAAAGTCACTAAACAAATAACAACAACAGACAGCCACAACAACAAACCCTAGGAAGGGGGGAATCTGGTGTCCACAGTGCTACAGTGTATTATTTTAAATGTCCATGTCCAGCTTTGAACAAAAAATTGATGACAATTGGTGATACATACAAAGAAACAAGAAAACATGGCTCATATAAGAAAAAAAAATCAACAGAAACTGTCCCTGAGTAGGCACAGATGTTGGACTTTCTAGACAAATACTTTACAACATATTTATTTTAAATATGTTCCAAGAACATTAGGAACATATTTATTTTAAATATGTTCCAAGAACATTATTTATTTATATTTATATTTATTTTAAATATGTTCCAAGAACATTAGGAAATCATGTCTGAAGAAATAAAGGAAAGCATGAGAATGATGTCTCTTTAAATAGAGTATCAGTAAGGAAACAGAAATTACTATTATTTTTTAAAAAGAACCAAATGGAAATTCTGGAGTTGAAAAGTACAATAACTGAAATGAAAAATTCACTAGAGGGGCTCAACAGCAGATTTGATCAGGCAGAAGAGAGGATTCATGAATCAGGAGACAGATCAATTGAGATGATTCAGTCTGTGAATCAGAAAAGAAAAAGAATAAAGAAAAATGAACAGAGGCTCAAACACCTGTGAGACATCAACAAGCTCACCAACATACACATGATGGGAGTTCCTAAATGAGAGGAGAGGAAGGAGGGCAGAAAGAAAATTGGAAGAAATAACAAAGGAATAAAAAGAGTATACTAGAAAATATTTAACACAGAAGAAGGCAGTAATGGAGAAATTGAAGAGCAAAAAAGATATATCACATAAAAATAGGTAGTGAATAGCAGATGTAAATCCTACTTCTTAGTAATTTAATGTAAATGGATTAGATGCTCCAATTAAAAGGCAGAGACTGGCAGAATGCACAAAAAACATGATCTGACTACATTCTGTCCACAAGAACCACACTTTAGTTTCAAAGACACCAATAGGTTGAAAGTAAAAGGAGACACCATGCAAATAGTAACCAATAAGAAGACAGACCACATTTGGGTCTCAATAAATTTAAAGGATTGAAATAATACAAAGTATATTCTCTAACCACAGTGGAATGTATTTAGGTAGGTCTTAGTAAATATCTACTGCATAGAATTTGATAAACATAAAGTATGCCCCTCCTGGTGTTCTTCACTGGCTAACCAGCCTTTTTAAACTTCTCTGCCTGGAAGGAGAGTTCTACAAGCCTTCTGGTATAGTCAGGTCACCTCGCACACAAGAGCTAGGTCAGAGGGGATTTCATAGTGTTCATTTCCTGGAAACTGCTCCCCATGGAGGCGGGGCAGCATTTTATAGTAGGAAATGCTTTGCTTCTGGAATCAGATAGTCTGGATGCCAATAACCATTACCTCAGGCAAGTTATTTAGTTTCTCTAAGTCTCAGTTTTCTCATTTGTGCCATGAGATAACTATACCGCAAAGATTTAGTGGGAGAATTAAATGAGGTACTAAATAGCTAAATACATAAATCTTAATTTCCTACCCTCCTCATTCTTCTGTCTTCCTTCTTCTCATGCAAATAACAACGCAATATGAAAGAGAAGAAATGGGGTAAAGAGTCCTGGAGGAATAGAATTACTATTATTATATTACTATAGTAATTACTATTACTGTTATTATTACTGTTACAGGAAAAGCGGGAATTAGAATATTAAATAAAGCAATCCTGAGCTAGTATCCTAGTCCTATTTTGTATAAAATACGTGACCCTCATCTGTAAAATGATATAATGACTTCTGTCTTGTAGTGCTTACAAGGATTATAAGAGATTATAAGGATATCTATGACTTGTCTAGCACCCAGCAGGTGCCCAATAAATGGTAGTGATCACTGTTAGCATTTACCTTGTCCTCCTTTTTGCTGCCCACCCTATCCCCAAAGCAAACTCCAGCTCATTCCTCCCAAAACACTTTCTCTTTGCTCCCCATCCCCTCTCTTGAACACTTCTCCCTTATTGTACACCCATTTTACCTGCACCCAGGCCAGAGCAGGGAGGGAAACAGAGCTAAAAATAAATGAAAGAAAATAAACTTAAATAAACAATTTTGAGAAAAATGTTTTAAAATTATATTTGTGTGTGTGTGTGTGCACGGGCAAGTGTGTATGTATGTGTGTGAGAGGAAAACTTTGTTAAACTGGGATGAATCCGAACTCCAGTAAAGTAGAAATGGAAAATAAAATAAAATAAAAAGCATGTTATATCGGCGGCATGGAAAGAAATCACCAAGTTTAAGCCTGAGCGTGTGGGTGTGTGACTATGGGCTCCAGGCTGCAGAGATTGTAAGCCGATACGCCAGCGCCCAGGACCAGGGAAGAGAAAGGAAGGATTTTTAAAAAAAAAACAAAACAGGCAGTCAGTCGTTTACTGTTCCTGCAGTTATTTTTTTAAGACCCTGTCCTGATAAGACAGCCTTGCTCGCGGGGGCGGTGCGGACAACTCCTGTCCGGATGAGTTCTCCGAAGGAAGGTACCTGCTGCAGGGGCTTCTGTGCAGTAGTCCCCTCACTCCCGGGATCCGGGGTTCACCACTCGAGGCGTCAGTTTCCTCATCCGCAGAGTGGCCGCAAGAACCCCCTGGTGGTCGAGAGGCTCGTCTGAAACCCCGAGCCCAGCGCCCCGCACCCAACCCCCGGAAACCACCGGGGTACGAACGTCGCAACTCGCACGTCAGCAACCCCGGGGGCCCCGCGCGGCCCGCCCCACCCCCCACGCTCCCCGCCTGCCCCACGTGACTTCCCGAAAGGCCCGGGGACCGCCCCTCCCGCAGATCAGTTTCGTTTCCTTGGCGGCCTCCGGGCGATAGTGCAGCAGTCGCGGCCGCGGTTCCAGCGCGTCCCGTCGGGTTCCCCCAGGAGCGCCATGGCGGAGCTGTGCCCCCTGGCCGAGGAGCTGTCGTGCTCCATCTGCCTGGAGCCCTTCAAGGGGCCGGTCACCACGCCCTGCGGCCACAACTTCTGCGGGTCGTGCCTGGACCAGACGTGGGCCGTCCAGGGCCCGCCGTACCTATGCCCGCAGTGCCGCACCGGCTTCCAGACGCGGCCACAGCTGCACAAGAACACGGTGTTGTGTGCGGTGGTGGAGCAGTTCCTGCAGGCCGAGCAGGTCTGTCCCGAGCTCCCCGACGACTGGACGCCGCCCACCCGGGCCGCCGCCCCCAACCAGGCCGACCAGGTGCCTTGCGACCACTGCCTGAAGGCGGCTGCCGTCAAGACGTGCCTGGTGTGCACGGTCTCCTTCTGCCAGGAGCACCTGCGGCCGCATCTCGACAGCCCCGCCTTCCGGGACCACCCGCTGCAGCCGCCCATCCGTGACCTGATGCGCCGCAAGTGCCCCCAGCACAACCGGCTGCGGGACTTCTTCTGCCCTGAGCACGGCGAGTGCATCTGCCACATCTGCGTGGTGGAGCACAAGACCTGCTCGCCTGCGTCCCTGAGTCAGGCCAGCACTGACCTGGAGGTAGGGGCTGGCGGATGAGGGCCCAGAGGGGCAGCCTGGGCCTGTTGGGTTGTGCGGAGGGCACCACTGTGGGCATCTTGGCCTACTTGGGTCACCTGGGTGCGGGGGATGGGCCTCGCTGGGCCTGAGATCAGGGCAGGGGCATCCCCAGGGTCCAGGTAGAAAGGGGCTGGGAGAACATACAGCCCTTCTGGATCATTCCTGGTCCACCTTCTCTGCCCCCACCCCTCTCACCCATTATACGGAGGGACATTGCTTGCCTTAAGCCTAGCACTTGTCTGACATGGTTAGTACAGGGTTTTGAACATCAGATATGAGCGCTAGAGGTTACCTCTGTTCTCTCAATAAATCCGGGTAGCACCCGGGAGGTGGGTATAATTAGTTATTTACAGCTGAGGAAATGGAGGTTCAGAGAAGTTAATTTAACCTGAGCTAACCCAAGTGGCCAAGTGGGCATTGGGACCCCAGCTGGTCTGGCTCCACATGTGCTGTTTCTCCCTATGGACCAGCCTCAAAGCCAAGTCCACGGAGTTCAGAGCATAGGACATTCCTGAGGTCATGTGAGAAAAAGCCTTTGGTGAGCCAGAGACTTCCAGCGACCAGGGAGGACAGTTACGGGTGGGAGGGTGGGCAGAGTCCCAGGAATCCCTGGACAGGATGCACAGCCAGACTCCTGCACCATAGCGCCCTATATACTTCCTGTGCCGCTTTAAAGCACAGGACTGGCCCTCATCAGTAAAGTGAGGAGGTGGGGCTGGGTGGATTCATTCCTAAGGGGCCTTCTGGGTCTGTGATGATTTCAGTGGTTTGGGGATCATAATTTCCCCCTGTGGACTCCAGGCAGAGGCTGAAAAGGTGTAGTCTAACTACCTTTCATTGTATCCGTCTGAGCTCCAGAGTGAAGCCTGATTTCCTTTCACTCTGGCATGCTGTCAGGGAGAACAAGGGCTGTTCTCGTATCATCAAAGGAGACAGGAGGCCTGTGGGAGGTTTGCAGTGGCGCCAGGGCCAGGGTGAAGACTTTGCTCCCGTCCGGGCACGGCTCCTCCCTGGCCTGGTCTGCTTCTCCAGTCTGAGCTGGGTTTCTGTGTACTTCCTCCCTGAGTCCCAGAAGTCAGACCTCAGGCAGTGCCTGACAGTTGACTTTGGAGGTACCACCATCTCAGGCCCAGACTACCTGGGTCTCTACCTGTTGCAGGAAGGAACCTGCCTGGCCTGCGGAGGCTGGAGCCCTGCTCTGCCCCGCATCCGCTGTGGTTCAGGGCAAGTCACTGAGTTCTCTGAACCTTATCTTCATCCGTAAAATGGGATTAATAGCATTCCCTCCCCACCTCCAAGGGTGACCAGGAGGCTCCGGAGGGATGAATTGTGTGGGAAGTGCCTCGTAGGCAGGCCCCAGGGTCAGGCTGGTTGACACAGGCTCTGACCAGAGCTGGATGTTGAGATTTGGGTTTGAATTCTGGCTCTGCTTCCTAGCTAGGAACTCAAAAAAGGGGCACAATAATAGTACCTATCTCAGAAGGTTATTGGGAAGATTAAATGAGGTGTTCCGTAAATGGCGTTTTACAGTTCGCTAATGCTCCACAGACGTGCCGCTATCATTTCTGTTACTCAGAAATTCCCTGAGGAGAGTTTGCTGCATGGAGGGGGTTAGGCTGCCCAGATCTTCTTTGCCTCTGGATGCATGGCTCTGAGGACTAGGGCAGCCTGGCTCCTATCGAAAGACCCTTCTAGAAGTTCTTATCCAGGAGGCTGAAGGCAAGTAGGGGCAGAAGGACCCATTTCCGCCTGGTCTGGAGCCCCAGCTCCCTCTCAGCCTCCAGGGCCTGGAGCTGGAGTCTGCGCTCAGATTATTTGTATGCCAGACACACTGGGCTTTTTAATCCTTTTAACAAGGCTTTCCTGCCATCTCTCCCCTTCCCCTCGTTGTCCTGGCTTGCTCAGTCCTTTAACCTGTCTCCTTTTCCAGCCCTGCTGCTGGCCAGTACTGGTGGCAGAGCCAGCCCAGCTTGGCCCAGTCACTGGTGTGGGGTGGACTCAGGACTCCGGTGCCTCCCACGTGGAGGACCCAGGTCCCCAGTCTGTGAAGGGATCCTCAGAACTTCGAAAGGTTCTCTACCCTTGATTAGGGGATTGTCGCTGCTGTCAAAGTCCTTGGGTGGCTTTCCTTTCGTCATCTATAGCCCTGTGGGCCCCTCTCTACCATCAGGGGACTGTTGTATGCATTTGATTAATAGTGGGTAAAATCTTTCAGAATATAGGGTTCAGGGGTGTACTACTAAGAGTGAGTCTTGGAGGTGAAACATCTGGCAGCCCCCAGGTATTCTGAGGTCTCTTCCAGCTCTGAGACCTGTGAGGCCAGATCTGCCCGGGCCTGGCCTTCTGCCTTTGGCCCACAGTTCATCTTGGCCACTGTTAGAGACCAGGTCAAAGGGCATTGTCACAGAGGTCACATCTGAAACGCTATCAGTGACTTGGGCTTTTGGGGTTGAGTTAGTGTGGCCTTGGTCTCTGCTTCTAGCCTTTACATGTGACTCTCTCTGGGTTGTTCAAATCCAGAGTCAAGGTCAGTGGTGGAGTGGGAGAGGCAGGGAAGAGGAAGGGAGGGCCAGAGTATTGTTGAGCCAGCTAGTTAGGGGACATACATTTTTTTCTAGAATTTTCCTGTGTGCTCAGTTTGGACACAAGTCTGTAATTGTAACACCAGGATCTTGTAACACTAGTTAATGGCGATGTGACCTAGGGCAAGCCACTTAATTACTCTGTGCTTCAGTGACCTCATCTGTAAAGGGGGGATAACCCTCTACCTCCTAGTGTTGCTTTTAGCTTTACATAGTTAATACATGGAAAGCACTAGAACAATGCGTGGCTGGGAGTAAGTACATGATAAACACTAGCTCCCATTATGGTAGTGGTGGTGGTGATTTTCCTACCCATTTCTATGCCCCAACATTTCACCTGAGTAGGGTGAAATTGGACATTGACTATGAAAATTTATGGCAATACTAAGAGGCCTTGGGTGATATTAGCTTCCACTGGGCATAATTTACCTTTGTATCTGAAGGCTAGGGGCCTAGCAATTCTGAATCACCTTAGTTCAGTTTCAGGGACTGAACTGTCGATGGCTGGTTTACTGCTGGTTCGTCCCTATTCCTAGGGTTTAGCCCTTGGAGGTCCCTGCCTGTGGGGCTTATCAAGTGAGCCTTGGACTCTGATCTTTGTCCACCTGCCTCTCCGAGGCTGACAGAGGCCCTTCCAGCTGTCTTCCGGAACTGGCAGATGGATCTGGGAGAACAACCCCCGATGCCAGGCTTATCTCTCTGGGTTTCCTTCTTCTGGATCTTAATTACATAATCCTTCCCTGCTTTCTTAGCTCCCCATTGGTTTTTAATAGATCCCCCCTCCCCCAATATTCTGTCTGCTTTTCTGGTTGTTTGCAGTGGGAGGCTTGGTTTGTACAACCCCGCCTGCCACTTTCTGAAGCAGCTGCCCCAGCTCGTTCTGTCTGTGTGAGCTTGACCACCTTGCTGTCCTCTTTGCCTCAGTTTCATCATCTATAAAATGGGTGCTAGTGAAGAAGCTCATAATCAAGCTGAAATTTACTAAGGCCATTTGTCCTGACTAAGATCCAGGCACTATGCTGAGGACTTAACCCTGCTTCAGTTAATTCTCCTACTAGCCCTGCGAGGTGGGAACAGTTGCGTTGATATCTATTTCATGGCCAAAGAAACAAGTGAGAGACAGCTGGAGAGCCTGGGTATTGAGTCTTGTCTGTCTGGCTCCAAATCCTATCCTTGTAACTTCTTTACTGTCCAGTTCCCCTGAAAGGATGAAGGGAGACAGTACATATGAGAATGCTTCAAAAAGCTACAAGCAGGGACTTTCCTGGCTGTCCAGTGGTTAAGACTTCACCTTTCAGTACAGAGGGTGCGGGTTTGATCCCTGGTCAGGGAGCTAAGATCCCACATGCCTCGTGGCCAAAAAACCAAAACATAAAACAGAAGCAATATTGTAACAAATTCAATAAAGACTTTAAAAATGGTCCACATCAAAAAAAACAAACTTAATAAAAAAAAAAAGCTACAAGCAGATGAGACTTGGGGTGGTGGAAACACCTGGGGGATAGACTTGAGGGCAGTCGCTGGTGTTGGGTGCTGGTGGGGGGCTGGATGGGGTATTTTCTCACTCGGTTTGTTTTTCCGCAGAACAAGTTGAGGCATAAACTGACTGTCATGTACAGTCAGATCAACGGGGCGTCAAGAGCACTGGAGGACGTGAGAGCCAGGCAGCAGGACGTGCGGGTGAGTGACAGGGCTCCCTGCCACCAGCCTGGCCCTGGAGCCTCCCTTCACCTCTGGGGAGGACAAGGCTTGTGTCAGGTTCACTCACAGTGTCAGAATTCAACTTCAGCCTTGCAGAACATGCAAAAAGCTATGTGCCCAGAGAGATCCTTCACAGACTCAAAGCCTACCTACAAGCCCAACCATTAAAAATTAGGGTTAAAATATAGTCATATAAAAAGTGGTTATGATTTAAGGGGGAGAAAAACAGGAAGTAAAAGTTGCATCTATTTATTTTTAAAAAGTGTATTTGTTTCTAGGGCGACTGTAATAAGTTACTGCAGACTTGGCTTACAACCACAGAAATGTGGTCTCCCACAGTTCTAGAGGCCAGAAGTCCAAATTCAAAGTGTCGACAGGGCCACACTCTTTCCGAAGGTTCTGGGGAAGAATCCTTCCTCGCCTCTTCCAGCCTCTCGTGGCTCAGGCATTCCTTGGCTGGTGGCTGCATCACTCCAATCTCTGTCCCTATCTTCACACGGCCTCCTCTGTCTTCTCCTCTTTTGTCTCTAATAAGGACACTTGCTATTGGATTAGAGCTCACCTGGGTAATCCAGGATGATCTCATCTCAAGATTCCTACCTTAATTACATCTGCAAAGACTCATTTTCTAAGTAAGTTCCGAAACGTGGACATATCTTTTGGAGGGCTGCCATTCAACCCATTACAGGAAGTATAGGAAAAAAGACTGGAAGGAAATATAATAAAGGAATAGTAGTGCAAGTGTTGGAGTGGTAGAATTAGGGATATTTTTTTCCCTCTAGTTTTTTTTACAGTTTTTATAAGGTTACAATGCTTTTACATTGAAAGAAGATTTGATTTTTAAGCATCCTGGTCTGGAGCTGCAGCATTCAGTTTTATTGCCACAGCTGTGGCTTAATTAGATGAAATCTGGGTTAGAATACTAGCCTGTGTTGGCAGATCTCTGAGCCTTAGTTTTGAAGCAATCACAACTTCTTTCCAGAGGTGAGTTATGAGGCTTAAATGAAAGGATGCACATGAAAATACCTGTATCAGTGGGGGGGCAGGCTAAACTGCTGTAACAGAGATACCCCTCAAAATCAGAGGTTTAAATAAGATAGCCGTTTATTTTGCTCCCTGTGACAGTTCAGGTGAGGAACCCAGGCTAGTGGGACCTGAGCAACCCAGGCTACTGGGATGGCTCTGCTCCATGTGATCCTTCAGAGTTCAGGATCTTTCCTTTTTATTGCCCTTCCTCATCTCTGTGGTTGCAGCTGGGTCACCATTACATCTTTGCTCTAGCCTGTGAGAAGGGGGAAGGAGAGTGTTGCTATTATCACTTTTGCTCCTGTTGTGAGCAGCTTAGTCACATGACCAAGCCCAGCTGCAGGGGATGCTGGGAAATGTAGTCTGTGGCTGGGCTGCCATGCACGTGCCGGTCTAAACTCCAGGGGTGTTCTCTTATTGACGGGAGGAGGAGGAGGATGAATACTCAGGGACATTGGTAGTCACATTGGAGGTGGCAGGGTAAAGTGTTGGTTAAAGAAATAATTGAATTCCCGGGACTTCCCTGGTGGTCCAGTGGTTAAGACTCTGTGCTTCCACTGCAGGGGGCACGGGTTCAATCCCCGGTCGGGGAACTAAGATGCCATATGCCGTGCAGTGTGGCCAAAAAAGAAAGAAAAAGAAATAATTGAGTTCCAATCTTCCTGTCCCTCTTATGTGTGTTTCTGTCACGTTTGATTCTGAGCTATTGAGGTTTCCCAACATGTAAAGCGAAACTGCAGCTTCTAGAGCAGTGCTGTCCGCTAGAAATATAAAGTGAGCCTTATACTGTATATAACTCTAATTTGAATAACACATGAAATTAATTTTAATAATATATTTTATTTAACTCAGTATATCCAAAATATTATTTTAATCAGTATAAAGTATTAATGAGATATTTCAAATTCCTTTTATTTTACACTTGTAGCACATCTTAACTTGGACTAGCCGTAGTTCAAATGCTCTGTAGCTACAGGTAGCAAGTAGCTATGGTATTAGAAAGCACAGTTCTAGAGCAAATTTTCTAGAGCAGCCTCATACCCTTTAAAAAATTACTCATGAACTGCTTTCCAGCTTAAGAAATAAAATATCGCCATGGAAGATGAAGCCCCTGCTTTGCTTCTCCCTTTTTATATCCCCTTTCCTCTCTTCCAGAAGTAACCACTATCCTGAATTTATCCATTCCCATGTGTTTCTTTATACTTGTAATATGTATGTAATGTATTCCTTTGGCAATAAATACTACCATTCTGTTTGTTTCTAACCTTTATGTAAGGAGCATCATACTGTATGTCTTCTTCTACAAGTTGTTTTTCTCTTATTACTGTTTAATATTCCATCCTGTGAATAATTTTCCATCTTCTATTGATAGACATTCAGGTTGTTTCCAGGGTTTTGCTAATTCAAACAGTGCTGCTTAGAGCATTCTTGTGTGTCTCTTGGGCAGGTTCTGAGATTTTTTTCTTTATTTATTTACTTGGTTGCATGGGGTCTTAGTGGCTGCAGGTGGGCTCCTTAGTTGCAGCTCCAGGACTCCTTAGTTGTGGCTCACCAGCTCCTTAGGTGCGGTACGTGGGCTCCTTACTTACGGTTCGCGGGCTTCTTAGTGGTGGCATGAGAACTCTTAGTTCCAGCATGCATGTGGGATCTAGTTCCCTGACCAGGGATTGAACGCAGGCCCCCTGCATTGGGGGCACGGGGTATTATCCACTGCGCCACCAGGGAAGTCCCCAGATTTTTTTCTAGAGTATATTCCTAGACTGAGTTGCTGGGTCAAAGGGTATGAGCACCTTCAGATACACCAGATCTTGCTCTCCAAAGTGGTTGCATCCCTTTGTATTCCCAGGAAGTATAGGTAAGAGCTCCTGGCGCTCCGTGTCTCAGGCTTAGCTTTTTTGCCAGTCTGATGGATGCCCTCTTGTTTTGGCTTCTCAGGAGGTTGCACACAGGAAGATGGACCAGCTTAGACAAGAATACATGGAAATGAAGGCTCTCATTGATGCCTCAGAGGCCAACTCCACACGAAAGATAAAGGAAGAGGAGAAGAGGGTCAACAGCAAGTTCGACAACATTTATCAGATCCTCCTCAAGAAGAAGAGTGAGATCCAGACCCTGAAGGAAGAGATTGAACTTGCCCTGACTAAGGGGGACGAGTATGAGTTTCTGGAGGTGGGTCAAGATGAGGGCATTGAATACTCTCTCTGCCTAGCGTCATGACGTTGACTGTGGGTGCGTTGGGGCCTTCGAGGAGCTGAGGCTGTATGAGGTCATGGGAAGCATCCCTGAGACACATGCTGTGTTAGTTTTCTACATTTCATGACAACTTACCACAAACTGAGTGGCTTAGAAGAACATCTATCTGTTACCTCACACTTCCTGTGGCTCAGGGCATGGCTGAGGTCTCACCAGGCTACATTCCTTTTGGAGCTCAAGGTTGTCTTCCAAGCTCACATTCTTGTTGGCATAATTCAGTCCCCTGTAATGCAGGACGGGGGTCCCCATGTCCTTGCTGGCTGTCAGCAGGGGCCATCCGCAGTTCCTAGAGGCTGCTGTGATTCCTCGCTGTGGGGCCCTCTTTCAAGTTGGCAGCCGGCTTCTTCAAAACCGGCAGAGAATTTCTCTCTCCCCGAAAGCCCAGTTCCTTTTTCAAGGACTTTTACCTGATTAAGTGAGGCCCACCTGGGAGAATCATCTTTTTGATTAACTCAAAACCAACAGATTCGGGATCTTAATTACATCTCAGTATTCCTTCAGTTTTCCCATGTAATGTAACCTAACCATGGAGTAATATCCTTTCATACTCAGTGTCATGCTCATACTCAGGAGAAGAGGATGTATAGGATGTGTACCCGGGGCAGGCAGGAGTCTTGGGGGCCATCTTAGCATGCTGCCTACTGCATAGGCCTCCACCGCTTGCCTCCATCCTGCCTCTGCACGGCCCCTGGAAGTGTCTCTCTAAAGCACAGGCACCACTCCCCGCCCTTTCTGATTTCACATTCCCACAGGACCTTGGTGAGCAGCCTGCCTTTGCCAGCCACCCCCTGCCCATGCCCTGTGCTCTAACCACAGCAGAGCACTCCTCAGATGCGCCGGGCATTGGGAGGGAATGCCGTGGCTGGCCTCTGCCTAGTAAACCCTGTCCTTTGTCCTCAGATCCCGTTATTTTGCCATTGCTGGCGATCCGGAGCATGTTACCTGCCTCTGCTCTTGCCCTCGACAACGTTGTTTTAGATGTGCTTGTTTTCATGTCTGTTTAAAAGGCTGTCAGGGGACCTGCCTGGTGGTCCAGTGGTTAAGACTCCATGCTCCCAACACATGGGGTGTGGGTTCAATCCCTGGTCAGGGAACTAAGATCCCACATGCCGCACAGTGTGGCCAAAAAAAAAAGAAAAAAAAAAAAGAACGCTCTCAGCTCTTTTCGGGCGGGGCCCTTCACCCTCCTGGCATGTCCAGTGAACGGCAGAGTGTCTGGCACGCGGCAGATGTTCTGGGGTGGCCCGTTGATTGGGTGACGTGCTGCTTTGACACGTCCAAGGCCCAGATTCCATGTTCAGGTCCTGAGGAGGGACAGGAGTGCCTGGCAACCTTTTCTTCTCTGTTCAGAGTCTTCTAGCCACACCCAGGCTGGATGGCATTAAGTTTCATCTCACGTGCTCTTTCCCGTTTGCTGGCCTAGCCGCCTTGAGCTCCCACAGAAGGATTCCGAGTCCACATCTGGTCCTCTGGTTGCTGTATGACGTGATTTGGTCCCCAGGTCTGGAACCTTCTGTAAGATCCTGCTTTTTCGTTGGATGTGTGGCTGAATCCTGCAGCCTTCCAGGCATTCCTGTCTATTTTCAGGACATGTGTTCAGAGCTGGTCCTTGCGGGATGGAGATGGTGATGAGTCTCCTGTACTTCTTCAGCCACAGCTGGAGGGGTGGAAAGAGCATTGTCCGTGGGGGTCAGGAGATCTGGGTCCCAGCTTTGTCCCTGCCACGAATTGGCAGAGGTCCTGGCAAGACACTTGTCATTTTTGACTTCAGTTTTCCCGTTTGTAAGGTGAGGGACCTCTGAGGGCCCTTCCAGCTCCAGATCTCTGTGTCTTGAAGTGGCACTTTAACCCCCAGTGACCTCTGGCTCTAATTTGAGAGGCTGATTAGACTTAGTGCCCATGGGCACAGGGAAGCTCCTTCTGGGGTTCATGAGGCCTGAGCCCAGGCCCTGGCTTCACCAGAGCTGCCTGAACTAACCCCCTGGCTTGTTGCAGAAAGCAGCAAAACTGCAAGGAATCACAACGAAGCCAGTCTATGTCCCCAAGGTGGAGCTGAATCACGAGCTGATAAAGGGTGTCTGTCAGGGCACCTCTGAGCTCAAAAATGAGCTGAAGCAGTACCTCAAACAGCTCCAGGACAAGAAGCCTGAGGAGCTCATCATCCCAGGTAACTATTAGCAACCTCCTATGCTTTCCACTGGGACCCCTGAAATGGGATGTGTCCCCTCAGTGTTTTGGGGTGGGAGAGAAATCTTGAACTGGAGCATTGGGGCTTGAGTTTCGGGGGTTATAAAACATTTGCCCTCCATCTAGGAGGTAGTGGGGAGTTTTTGCCTCTTCCTGAGATTGTAGCTGTCCTTCCTAAAATATTTTTGGGGGCTGGATGTTGTGAAGGGTCTTTCTAGATAGGCTTTTTTTTGTGAGTCTGAGGTTGGCTCAGATGGGCTGAATGGATTCTGGGTTGTCAGTGTTATTTGGTAGGGAAGTGGCTAGTTTGGGGGTCAGAGAAACATGGAACTCCTTGATACCCCCTGCCCTTCCACTTATATCCAACCCATTGTCAGACTTTGCTTCTTAAATATCTCGTGCTTCAGTCCGCTGATTTCACTGCCAGCCACCAGTCACCTGCTGTCCATTGCAATCACCCGTGGCAGCTTCCTAATGAGTCCCTCTGCATCCACTCCTGTTGCAGCTGGAGAGAGCTTTTCAGGATGCAAATCTGATTTCTTGGCACCTTCTCCCCTGCCTCCTGTTCAGAGACTTTCCATTGCTTTTAGATTGCAGACCAGGCTCTTGACCCTGGCTGTCAACCCCTGCCTGGTCAGGCCCCGTCTGTCTCTTTAGCCCTGAAGTTACCCCCTCCTCCCATACATCCCTCTACACTCTACAATTCTTCAAATATGTTAAGCTTAAAAAAAAAAAAAATGTTAAGCTTCCTGCCACAGGGCCTTTGTACATGCTCCCCCACTGCCTAGAGGGCTCAGACTCCAACATCTTCACCAGGTGACTCCTGTCACCCTTCAGAGGTCAGTTGAAACATTCCATTTCTCAGCAAACCTCCCCTGTTGCCACTCCTCCTCCTCAGACCAGGTTGCCGGGTCCTTATCATCCCTTGGGGCCCTTAGCGCATCTGTCATTTTACTCTTCCTTGCCATTCACCAGACTGTGATCAGTGAGGGCAGGGGCTGGGTCTGTTTTCATCCAGCACTCTCCCCAGCGCCTGGCACAGAGGGGAAAGCCACTGATGGGTTAGCCCTGCATACTTGTTTTCCTGCTGTGTCAGTGATCACTGGTCTGGGGACGGAGGGGTGAGAGGAACCAGAGGGAAAGGAGCTCCCACGACGTGCCAGACATCTTGATCTCACCACCACGAGCGAGGAGAGTCATCCCCGTCATACGTCGGGTGAAACCAAAGCTCACAGACGGTTCAGAGGTCATGGAGCTGGGTGCTGGTGGAGGAAAGGCTCCACCCTGGCTGCATTTTAAGGCAGAGGAAAGAGGGAACACACCGAATTTGTCTTTCAGTTATCTTGTTTCTAGTGCTTGTAAATGATCGGATGGGGAAGGTCAGCGGAAATCAACTTTGTAAGCCCTCTTCCCGCCTGCCGCCTGCGGGCCTGGCTCCTAGGCTTGGTTTGGAAGAGCCGCATAGACTACCCTCTTCTTCTTTGGCACAGGGGGCCCTGGAGGACATGACCTGCCGCACATGCCGAAACCCCCACGGCCTATGAAGAAGATCCCGAGTAAGTAAATAACCCCACCTCTGTCCCTGGGGCAGCAGTGACTGTGGCAGGCGGTGCTCGGGCTGAGGCACTGGCAGGCGTCACGGCTCCTTTCAGTGGGGCACAGCCCATCCCAGGCTCCGCGGGGCCCGGGCGCACCTGGAGGCAAGTGCTGCCTGACCCCACTGAGGGGAGGTGGCAGGACTGTTACAGGAGCCCTGCTGGGGCATGCGGGAGGACCGGCCATCAGCACTGGATATTCTGACTGCATGGAACAGCAAGATGACCGAAGCTGGCTTGTCTTGAGAAATACTTACGATGCCCGAGTTCTGGCATTTGGGGTGACCCCCTGAGCAGAGGCTGAGCCTCACCGTAGCCCAGTGCCGTTCAGCCTCGGGTTGGGATGTGTTTCTGCCATCACAGAGCTCTTCAACCTTTTTTCCCTGTTGCCCTCCTTTGCTCTTACCTCTCAGGCCCTTTTAGAAATTATTTTCCTAATCACCCCCATCCATGAAATTTTAATACCGCACATACGATATATCTGTTTATATACTGTGCTTTTATACATAAAAAGAACAAGTTTTTTCCATCCTTCTCTCCCGCTCACCTCCTAAGAATCAATTTTTGCTCCCCCTTGGGGGCGAAATCACCCTGTTGAGATGGGGCTGGGGTGAAGAATGGTCCTCAGTTTCCTCATCTGTCAGATTTGGACCATAATGATGTCCACCTCGTGGGATTATTGTGTGAGGTTCACATGGGACACTGATGGTGAAAGCTCTCTAAAGAACGGGCATATGTCACCGAACTGTTGGCCAAAAAGTCAGTGAGGACGGAGGAGGGCTGCCCCCCATTGGGTGGTTGGGATGAGAGAGCTCCGGGCTGGTTTTTATTGTTGTTTGCTTGGTGTTAGTGTTTGTCTTTGGCAGACAAATGTGTGGTACCAGTTCCTGAGTGGAATGGGGTCGGGGACTGGGATGCCTGGGACAGGTGAGGAGGGAGCCATCAGCGGAGCCTGAAAACGTGGAAGGGCACCGTGTGTGAAGAGGGAGGTACTGTAAACCTGTGGCCTTCTCAAGGCACAGCTCCTGAAAGCCTCCTTCCCGCTGCCCCACTTCATAAGCCCCGCTCTTCACGTGAGTGAG
This sequence comes from Leucopleurus acutus, assembly GCF_964270905.1. Taxonomy (NCBI): domain Eukaryota; kingdom Metazoa; phylum Chordata; class Mammalia; order Artiodactyla; family Delphinidae; genus Leucopleurus; species Leucopleurus acutus. The sequence continues at coordinate 31,492,497 of NC_139161.1, forward strand.
CTGTGGGGGGCTGAGGCGGGGAAACAGGCACGGAAGGGGTAGGCTCATCACTGTGGGTGAGGCTTCTAAGAATCGTGATGACTGGGGAGGGGGCCCTTTGCCTGAGGCCAAGGTCATAGCCCGGGGTCCTGCCAAGATGCTGGTCCAGTGGCAGTGGGCAGGAGAGGAGCAGCGGGGAGATGGGAAGAGTGAGAACGACTCCTGAGAAATACGGCTCTGAAGCGGGAGGAACGGGGAGCCAGTGGGGCACGTGGGACCAGGGAGGGTCTGGTGGGGAGAGAGCAGGGCTGGTCTGGAATGTACAGGATCCTGCAGGCAGGCAGGGATGAGATCCAGAACCCCCCTTGTCATTTCAGTGGTGGGGAAGGTGGCAGAAAGGGAACCTGAAATCTTCTAGCCTGCTCAAACTTGAGCCCTCATCGCAATCCCAGGGGCTTGTAAGAGACAGACTTCTGAGCCCCACCCCCAGACTCTCAGTTTCAGCTGGTCTGGGTGGGTCTGAGAATTTGCATCCCTACAGCTTCCCAGGTGATGCTGATGCTACTGGTTTGGGGACCACGCTTTGCGGACGGGTGTTTTAGCTAAACTCAGTTCCCACAGGCACACACGCGTGATACTTTCTAAAGACTGCCGTGATACTTGGCAAGCACATTTTTTTGGCTGGCTCCCTATGTGGGTCTTTTTTTGTGTTTGTTTTTGCATTTTTTCTTCTGTGGAGATATAATTTAATACTACAGTAAAATGCCCAGATCTTAAAAGTACAGTTAGATTAATTTTGACAAATGCACACATCTGTGTTACCATTACCCAGATCAGGATAAAGATTTCCATTATTCCAGGAAATTCGTTCCTGCTGCTTATTAGTGAGCCCCCTCCCTACCAAAACCATGATTCAGGCTTCTATCACCGTAGATTGATTTGCCTGTTGACCCCTTATATTTTTCGAGTTTAAAACATCCTAGCTTTATTTGCGTGGGTCACATTAGTGCATTGATTGCTATTATGGTGTTTTGAAAGGGTCATTGTGTTTAAAATATGTTAATTCTGAAAATTTTCTTTTTCAGAAGAAGAAAAGAAACCCAAGAAACCTGGTAAGTTACGCATTTCTGCATCTCTTTGTTTCTTGAGTGCCTGAGTGTAGAACTGAATGCCAGCAGGGAAGGCTGAGCCATGGGGTTTGGGGGTCTGGGCTCTGTGACTGTGTCCCGTGCTGGCAGCCAGGCCTGGGCTTGGAGGCGGCAAGTGTAAATGCATAAGACCAATAGGATGAGTGTTGCCCTGTCTGGACTCATTTGTGTCGCCGTGGCTGTCCAGGTGTGTGTTTGTGGAAGCAGCTCTTGAGAATCAGCGTGGCAGGGAGTATAGGCCATCAGGTCACCCTGTCACGTCCCCAACTCATGCGTCTCCTCCCTCAGCCCCAATCCTTGTCTCAGCCAGCAAGCTTCCCACCTTCAGAGCCCCAGAACTTTTAGTAGATCTCAAACAAACTGGCCAGGAGGGTGAGTTCTGGTGGGCCAGGGGCAGTGGGCTGCCCACTCTGAGTTTGTTCTGAAAACATCTCTCTCTTCTTCATCCAGCTGAGGCCAAAGTCCCCGCCAGACCGTTGACCCCAGTGACTCTCAAGGCCAATGTGCTGGAGACCTTCCTAGCCAAGTCCAGGCCTGAGCTCCTGGAGTGTGAGTAGCTGCTGGCTTGCTTACCCTTGCCTCTGTCTAGCTTGGTCAGCCTCTCCCCTAGAGGACCCACTGTGCTCTGCTCTGTCACATCCTTACTTGCTCCCCTCTGGCTTCCAGCCCGGAAGTGGTGGGAGTTCCTTCCTCCAGGCCAGCCTAGGGGCCACCCGCCCGTAGCTTCACCCACAGAGCATCCTCCACTTGTGCTCACTTCCACGCAGTGGCCATAACCTCTCTCTGCAAAGTGCGCTCTGGCCCTCCTTTCCCCACAGCCACAGCAGGCTTGGTGGGGAGCAGTGGATGGCTGGTTCTCGGGCCGGCGCCTCCCCCCACCGCCCCCCATTTGTGGGGCCCCCTGTGCTCTGTGATACAGCCGTGTAAGCAGAGGAAGCGAGTTCTAGGGACTTAGGATCTTAGAGGACATTTTCCCAGGCCATTCATTTTGCCCTGGGGGAAAACCGGAGCAAAGTATCCTTCCCTGAGTCCCCGAGCCCGGGAGTGGCAGATAACCCCAGTCCTGAATTCCCAAGCTAGGGATTGTCTTCTCTGCCTGCTGTCTCCCACTGGTCCAGGGTTCCCTGTGAGCAGAGGGGCAGAGATGGGTGTGTCCTGGGGAGGAGGTGGAGGGTGGGGACAGCACTCATCTCTGCTCAGTCTTCGGACTTGCCAGAAGGGCGGGGAGGCCATGCTCGTGTCCCAACCAAGGAGTATATTCAGGTCATGGGTGTGCTTCCAGACCTTGACTGGTTCCCCGTTGCAACCAATTCAAGTCTAGACCGCTTAGCTCTCTACTTGTGGCCCCATGTGTCCCTCTCCTCCTGCTGTGGCCTCTGTGCTCCCAGCTGCCCAGCCTTCCCTGGTCCCAGCACCTGTCCACCGTCCTCGTGACTCCACGTTTGCCTTCACTGTCCCCTCTGCCGAGCATAGCCGTTCTCCCTCCTCTGCTCTCCTCTGTTTAATTCTCTTCCTCTTCCTGTCGCCAGCTCCAATTTTAGCCCACCTGTGAAGTGTTCCCCTGTGCTCTCCCCACCCTTTAGCCGTTGCCCCGTGGCTGTGTCCCTCCAGCAGTGTGCCTGCCCTTTAGCAGAGTGCAGGGCCCGTAGTGTTGTCATTACTGACGGGCTTGCCTTGTTTGTGGGAGTGTGAGCTCCACAAGGCCAGGCACCGTGTCTGGTTCATGGTTGTACATCCTGCATGGAATCTGGCATAAGCCAGGGGCTCAATAAATGGTCTTAGATGGAGGAATAGACAGAGAGATGGGTGACTAATAGATGCACAGATGGCTGGATTGATGGATAGAGAGATGGACAAATGTCCGCCTGGCTAGATAGAATGGATGGATGAAACAAACGAATAAATATGACCAGTTAGGAAAAGGATTGAAAGTGAGAGCACTTTGGGCTCCTTGTAACTGACTCCTTGGTGCTCCCTTAGATACTGTTAAAGTCGTCCTGGACTACAACACTGCCCACAACAAGGTGACTCTGTCCGAGAACTACACCGTAGCTTCTGTGGCTGACGTACCCCAAAACTACCGACCACATCCCCAGAGGTTCACATGCTGCTCTCAGGTGTTGGGCCTGCACTGCTACAAGAAAGGGATCCACTACTGGGAGGTGGAGCTGCAGAAGAACAACTTCTGTGGGGTGGGCGTCTGCTATGGCAGCATGGAACGGCAGGGCCACGAGAGCCGGCTTGGCCGCAACAGTGCCTCTTGGTGCGTGGAGTGGTTCAATACCAAGATTTCTGCCTGGCACAACAACGTGGAGAAAACCCTGCCCTCCACAAAGGCCTCGCGAGTGGGCGTGCTTCTCAACTGCGACCATGGCTTTGTCATCTTCTTCGCCGTGGCTGACAAGGTCCACTTGTTGTATAAGTACAAGGTGGACTTTACTGAAGCTCTGTACCCGGCCTTCTGGCTGTTCACCACAGGCGCCACGCTCTCCGTCTGCTCCTCCAAGTAGGCGGGCTCTGGACGCTTGGCCTGACTGCCTGTGCAGTGCCCGGGACTCTAGTGAAAATGCTGTATGTAGGTGGAGCTCTCAGGGAGGTTCCTGAGAGTCCCCAAGGGCTGAAAGGATGGGAGGGGAGCTGGTGAGGGTGGGAGGATAGGGAGATGGGCTAAGAGGATGGGTTTGGCCAGGGAAAGGGATGGGGTGATTGCGTTATGGGTGAGGAAGCCTTTCTGCCTTCTGCTGCCCATCAGGCAGGATGACCCCCCCCCCTTGTTCTGGTAGATCTCCAGGCTGCCCGGTGGCCGGGTGCGGCTTTGCGGAGTGAAGTCCTTAGTGCCCCTCTGCTCTTGGACATAATCTATAGCCACTGTGGGTTCTTCCTTAGGCCTCTGGTGTCTGCCTCTCTGCTGTCTGGGGTAGCCTTCAAATCTTGGAGTTTTGATGATTCTCTACAGAGCTACTTAACTCTATAGATTTTTTAAAACATTCCAAAGTCATTGAATTTCATTATTACTCACCCTCCACTACCTACACGTGGGAGTTGGGGTGAATGCTCAGACCTCTGGTTATTTTCTGTGCTTGAGGGAAGCTGTGCACAGCAGGTCTCCACCCAGACCAGAGTTTCCCAAAGAAGTATGTCCTTTTCCTCCACTGTTTCCCTTTCTGTCTTGGACCTCAACACCCCATCCATGGTTTTAAAATGTTGAGTCCAACAGGACCCTTTTCAGTCTAAGATTTCAAACCATAATCTGAATCAGCCTGTTTTGGATTTGTGATTCAGGGTCAAGGTGACCCAGGTCCCATGTGGCTAGAAGCCCCTCCCACTCTCATGTATTATGAAAGGCATCTCAGCAGAGATGCCTTGGTTACAACTACAGAGCTTTCTTCCCCTAGCCCAGGCTTTGGGGCAAGGCTCTTCACCAGGCAAGAGGGACCCTGACTGCGTTCACAGTTGGAGGTTTTCTTCTGAGTGGAGCCTCTTGCCTTCTTACTGATCACCCTCCTCAGTGACAGCCTCTGTTCCCCAGGATTGTGAGATCCTGCACTGGCTGGTGGAGATACCACCGTGGCCAGCACAGTTGAACGTTCAGCTAAGCCCGCTGTCAGGCAGACAGGCCAGGTGTGGCTACCTCAGGGACCATACTAGGTCACCTGCTGGGCTGACTACCTATGGCCAGAAGGGCCTTCTAGCAGATCCATGGGAAACAGCAACATTCCCGTTCAACCCAGCACTGGTCCTTGTGTGAGTTCGAGGCCTGTCACCAGCCCTAGCCCTTTCTACTTTCCTCCTCGTTTGAGCCAATTCCAGATGTAGGAATGGACCAGGCAAAGGGTCAGGAAGACTTAAGGACCAGGGAGGAAAGAAGCTGCCAGGCTTAAGCACAAGGAGCTATTTTTCCTGCAGTGTTTCTGTGCAGTGAAAATAACCCCAGTCCACTCAGGGCGGGAGGGAATGGATTGCTGGAATTTCCCAAGCTCCTTATATCCTGATATTGTCAGGATGTAAGTTCTGATCCCCAAAGTGAGAGAAATGGAACCTCTTGTGGTGAAATGTGTCCTGCTCTGGGCTTTGCCAAGAGGAGAGCTGAGGTCAGCCTCCTTGTGGTATGAAAAGGATAATAATACCACTGGAGACAGGGACCCCAGGCCTGTCCACATGGATGTTTGACAAGTTAGTGCTTCTGGAGCCTTGTGCTGGGCCCCCAGGGCACTCTAGGCAGGCCCAGAGCACTTGATATTTCTGACAGATGTGTTCATCTGTGTCACTTCCCAACAAGAACTTCCACTTCCTTGGGAGAGAAATCATCTTTGTAGGGAAGCTCCCCCTGCAATAGCTGAAATGTGGTTTTTAAAAGTTTTCTTTCTTTGCTCCTGGAAGAAAAGTTCTTTGTTGATTCTTCTCTGCTTTTGGAGATGGTCCAAAGCATCTTCATCGATCTCCTGAAACAAACGCCTTGTTTGAAGCCGGTTTATACTCGGGAAACAGCTGGGTTTAGAGGGGAATGCCGCAGATTAAACCACGGGTCCTGCTTGGGCTCTTCTGCAGAAATGAGGGCAGCCAAGAGGGCTGTTCCCTGATGATCTGTCATCCAGCTCAGGAAAGGGAAGCATGAGCCCCTGTGTTGATGAGAGGCAAGCAGGTAACCCAAGGTGAGCCCTGTGTGGGTTCTTTGCGTGAACTGAGGGGCATTCCGAACCATTCTGTTTCCAGTGGTGAGACTTTACGTCCCCTCCCTTGACTTGCGGGGCCGGTGCCCAACACTAGCGTCCTAGAGTTGGGGGAAATTTTGTGTTCATCTGACTTCCCGTTTTGCAAAATAAGTCAGATGGGGAGGTATCGGATGACTCCACTCACCGCTCTTGACATCCCATTATGGAGGAGGTGCCTCCTTAGATAGCCCCTGGTACCCTGGGGGAAGGGTCAGAACTTCCCAGATACACAGACATAAGAACACTCTCCCAACCTAGGTATCAGGGGCTGTCTCAGTCACTCTGGTGTGACAAACGAAAGGTCAGGGTCAAGTGTTCGTTATTATTCAAGGGCTGATTGATTGGTTCTGTTATAATTACTCTGAAATGGGTCTGTGATCTATACATAATACTGATACATTATTTCTTACCTTATTCTGCCCCACTGTATTGATTTTAAATAATTAGGAGTATTTAAGTTTATATTCTTGAGCTTATATTTTTAAGAGTTGATTCTTTCAGAGATAATAAGGGCTGTAGACACAGATCTTCTGAAACCCACGAGAAATACCAGAGCCAAGGCCCGCTGACATGCCTTAGAAGCTTTGAATGCAATAAAGCTGTGTGTGGTATTGTTTCACACATTGCAGTGTGTGTAGAAAGTGTTACTTACCTGTCATGCTGGAGTCAGCACATGAGGTGTCCAAGGGCCTCTGGCTGCCCCCCACCCAGATGCCTGGGGGCTGAGATTTCAGCAGAACTATAGCCCATTTGAGGCTGCCGTGGGTGTGGCAGCCACTCAGGAAGCTTTCGATGCAGATATCTCAGCCGGATAAGATGTCCTTCTGGGCTTTGCATCAGGATGAGGGTGGGGAGGAAGGGGAGGGGTATGAGTGAAAAGGTAAATGGGGTAATCAGGGAAACAGTGATGGAAGTGGGAGGGTTCATTGTATTATGCCTTCTATTGTTATCTCTGTTTGAAAATTTCTATAATAAAAAGTTTAAAAAATGAAACAAAAACCAGCCAGCAGTGGGCCCTGTTCACGGATTTTATCCTTGTTTGAAGAGAGGTAGGAGTTGTGCTTGGTGTGGATTTGAGGTCGTTGAATAATAATTTGACTGGCTGTTGACTCTTGTTCCTGCTGGGGAGATACTAAATCCTTGGAATTTCCCCAGTAATAGGAGCGTCCTTATTATTCATGAGCCCCTTGGATCACACCTGAATTTATGCTAAGAAGTGAGATGACCCAGGATCGGGGCTGGTCGGCAGAGAGACCAGACGTGAGATGAGAGGGTTGGTCTCCCTGAGCCAGCCTCACCCCCAGGAGGGGAGAGGGGCTGGAAATCGAGTTGAAATATGTGGTCAGTGATTCAATCACTCGTGCCTGATAAAAGCGGGGCACCCCGAAGATCTGAAACAGGAGGGAAGGGGGCAGGGCACAACCTTTGAAAGAATGACATATCCCGAGGACATGACATAAACTGATTAGAAGCAAATGAGTCCAAGCTGGAGGACAAGTCGACTTCCACTAGACGTTGTGCCTCAGTATACACTCTTCTTCTTTTTAAATGTATTTATTTTTATTTTTGGCTGCGTTGGGTCTTTGTTGCTGCGCGCGGGCTTTCTCTAGTTGCGGCGAGCAGGGGCTACTCTTCGTTGCGGTGCGTGGGCTTCTCATTATGGTGGCTTCTCATGTTGTGTAGCATGGGCTCTAGGTGCACGGGCTTCAATAGCTGTGGCACGTGGGCTCAGTAGCTGTGGCTCGTGGGCTCTAGAGCTCAGGCTCAGTAGTTGTGGCGCACGGGCTTAGTTGCTGCGTGGCATATGGGATCTTCCTGGACCAGGGCTCGAACCCGTGTCCCCTGCATTGGCGGGTGGATTCTTAACCACTGCGCCACCAGGGAAGCCCAGTATACGCTCTTTGTAACACATCAGCAAGCTAAATGACACAGCCACAGGCGCCATGACAGTTCCAAGGCCCACCATAAGGATCAAAAAGTGGGCGGTGGCCCAATTCCTGGAAATCCCCACCCCTTCCTGAAATAGCTGGAATACTCCTCCCACTCATTAGCCTATGAAATCACCCACCCCTATAAAAACTGAGAACCCCATACCCTGGGGCTGCTCTCAGCTTCTGAGATGGCCCACACTCTGTCTGGGAAGTGTGTTTCTTTCTAAATAAATCCACTTCTTACCTATCACTTTGTCTCTCACTGAATTCTTTCTGCCATGAGACATCAAGAACCTGAGCTTCATTAAGTCCTGAAACCAGGTGTGTGATCTCAGTTGGAAGACGGTGGGTTTTGCCCGGGTTTGAGTCCCGGCATGTGGGTTCAAGTCCCACTCTGAGGTGCATGGTTTCAGCTCCACTGAACACCCCGATTCCACAGGGAGAGGGACAGGAGCTCTGGGTTGGTGTCCCTTCTGGACCTCACTCCATATGTCTCTTCATTTGGGCAGTCTTGATCTGTATCCTTTACAATGAAACTGTAATCATAAGTATAGTGATTTCCTGAGCTCTGTGAATTCGAGTAACACTTACACTGAAGCTGAGGGAGGTCATGTGCTATAGACCGGAGGTTGGTGCTGCCGCCCAATTCATATGTTGAAACCTCACCCCCAGTGTGGTGGTATTGGAGGTGATTAGAGGGTGGCGCCCTCATGAAAGGGGTTAGTGCCCTTATACGTGAGACCCCAGAGAGCTCCCTCACCCCTTCTGTCATGTGAGGACACAGCAAGAAGACAGCTGTCTCTCAACAAGGAAGCAGTTCCTTACCAGACACTGAACCTGCCAGCGCCTGCTTCTTGGACTTCAGCCTTCAGAGCTGTGAGAAATAAGTGTTTTTGTTTAAGCCACCCAGTTTATGGCATTTTTGTTATAGCAGACCAGACTAAGCCTTCTGGATGTGTGTGTAGCCCGTTGGTCAGAAGTGTGGGTGGCCTGGGGACCCCCTGAAGTGTGGCTGGGGTCTGAAGTGAGGGCAGTCTTGCTGGGACTGTGTCCTTTGGCCTGTGGAGCCTGACTCTGACTCCAGGGGTTATCAGCAGAATTGTACTGCAGGATGCCAGCTGGTGTCAGAGAGAGATGGCAGGACTTGCAAACTTTGAATAAGCCCTTGACCAACTTGTCAGAAGAAACTACACTGTCCTTTCTTTCTTTTTAAACATTTCTTATAGCAGGTTTATTTGCAAAAACTGGAAACAACCCAAGTGTCCATAAACAGGGTGAACAGATAAATTTTGCTGTAGCCATACAGTGGAAAACTGCTCAGCAGTATAAGGAAGGAACTATTGATGCATGTGAAAACATAGATAAATCTCAAAATAATTATGCTGACTGAAAAAAGCCAGACGTGAAAGAGTATATAGTGTATGATTGCATTTATGTAAAACTCTAGAAAATGCAAACTCTCTATAGTGACAGAAAGCAGTTTAGGTATTGCCCTGGAAGGGGGGTGGGCGGGAGAGGCTGCAGGGAGGGATTATAATGAGGCATGAGGAAACTTAGGGGAAGATGGTTATGTTCACTATCTTGATTAAGGTGATAGTTTCATGGGTATTTGCGTATGTCGAAACTTAAATTGTACAACTTAAATATATGCAGCTTACTGTGTCAATTATACCTCAATAAAGCTTTTTTTAATTTTAATTTTTAATTGAAGTATAATCGTTAGCTCCAGGTGCACAATATAGTGATTCAATATTTCTATACATGACAAGATGATCACCACGTTTAGTTACCATCTGTCACCATCAGTCTCCCTCACCTCTTTCATTCATCCCCACAACCCCCTCCCCTCTAGCAACCCCCTCCCCTCTAGCAACAACCTGTTTTGTTCTCTGTATCTATGAGTCTGTTTCTGTTTAAAACACATTGTTCTATATATGCAATCTGAAAAAAAAAAAGGTTCTGGTGAACCTAGGGGTTGGACAGGAATAAAGATGCAGATGTAGAGAATGAACTTGATATGGGGAGGGGGAAGGGTAAGCTGGGACGAAGTAAGAGAGTAGCATGGACATATATCCACTACCAAATGTAAAATAGATAGCTAGTGGGAAGCTGCTGCATCGCACGGGGAGATCAGCTCAGTGCTTTGTGACCACCTAGAGGGGTGGGATAGGGAGGGTGGGAGGGAGGGAGATGCAAGAGGGAGGGGATATGGAGATATATGTATGCATATAGCTGATTCACTTTGTTGTACAGCAGTTATACTCCAATAAAGATGTTAGAAATATATATATAAAATAAAATAAAAAATAAAACAAAACACATTGTTCGTTCTTTTTTTTCGTTTTGGCCGCGCCTCTCGGCTTGTGGGATTTTACTTCCCCAACCAGGGGTTGAACCCGGGCCTTTGGCAGTGAGAGCAGCGAGTCCTAACCACTGGGCCACCAGGGAATTCCCTAAAACACACTGCTCTTAAAGGAGCTTCGAAAGTTTCTTCTTTCCGATGCCAAGTCGCCAGGGCTTAAAGTCTTGGGTTTTACCCTCTCACCCCCACTCCTCTTGCAGCTTTTTCTTCCTCACTGTCACTGCGCCCACAAAAATACTCAGGATGTCAGTTACAGAAGTGTCCTCCCATTCAGAGATGCCACTTAAACTGGCATGGGACACTCTTCTGTTCCAGTGAAAAGTTCAGGACAGTAACTTCAGGCTCCTTAGTAAAGTACAGAAGGGTGGTGAGTGGTGTGTGTGTGTTTATGTGTGTGTGTGTTTGTGTTTATGTGTGTGTGTGTGTGTGTTTATGTGTGTGTGTATGAGGGGCTAATTTCAAAGTCACCTGTGGTCAGGGAATGACTCATTTATTTTTCCTCGATTCTCTCATGGGTCTTCCGTCTGTTTTCTCTCCAGTTCCCAGGTGGTCTTAAAAGGCCATTGCACCTTGATTAATGGGAGGCTCCCCAGCCTTTACTGACCCCGGGTGTTGGTCTACCTGTCTTTTACTGTGGAACAATCTTAATGCGTATACTACAGGAAGACACTAAAACAGTGGGTCTAAGAGTGGGGGTAAAGGAAGGGATTGTAATACTGACCCAATAAGAAAGCCTAGTGGAAAGGGGATAATTGGGGTAAAAACGCCTCATGACTGATGATTTTCCTGCCTATCTTCTGTGCTGAGGTTATTCCCTCTCAAAAGTTCAGACACTCGAGTTTCTTTTACATTTCCCCATATGCTTCTGGCTTTTCTTGATTGAAAACATGTAGGTGGGAGCACATCTTCCAGTTGGATTTGGAAAAGTTCCTGCTGGGCAGCCCCCAGGCCCTTCCCTCAGAAGCTTGCTGATGAGAAGCTGCATGGCGTGGGGCATGGCACAGGCTGCAGTGCTTCTAGGATGTCCAGCTGCTGGGTCCACCGCATGGGCTGACAGTGTCTGAGTCATGGGAGAAATCCATGCTCTGTGGCTTCTGAAGAGTCCTGGAGCCTGGATATGTGGGTCTCATCCTAGATTTCCACAGAATCCCTGTGAGGGACTTAGTGGGCAGACACGAATGTAGTGTGACTCTAGGTGATGGTCTTTCTCCATAGGGATTTCCCAGAAGGTTTATGCCCTAAAACCTTATTATCTACAGATGGAATGTGAGTATAGGATTTGAGAAGCTGCTTCACTGCTAACTGGCTCTTAACCAGGGGTCACACACCATTTCCAAACTTGCATTAGTGACTAATGATGATTTTCCATTTCCGTGGCACCAACAATTCAGCTTTTTAAAGCATCCCTGAAGACTCCGTTTTGTACTCATCTCACCTGTCTTTTCTACAAGGGTCCCATGGCATTGAAGGATCCAACTCAGCTTTCTCAGAGGTGTCCCCTCTGAGAAAGATGTTGAGAGAGGTTCCTCACTCTTCCTGCACCCTGACCCATGGCTCATCCTCTTTGGGTCCCTGGCAGCAACACCATTGTGCCCACACTCAATGCTAGTCCGCCATCCAGTGTCATATGCAAAAAGCAGTTCTTTGCCTTATGAGGATAGTTTATTCCAGGAAAAGATATATGAAGTTTGAAGCTCCCCAATTTCTTACCCCTAGACCAGTGATATTGTCTCCATTAAATAAGAGCTAATCCATCTATTAGAAGTTGTAAATTCTCACCCAGCCTTGACAACCAGTTCGTCCAGGTCAAATCTGGAAGAGGTCTTGCCTAGGTCAGTCCCTCTCCTAGAGCCAGGAGCTCAGTGAGACAGAATTCCCACTGAGAATTCCTGAATCATTCAGGATTCAGAATGTTCTTCTGTCTGAGTACTGAGTGTTTACTCACCACCAGGATTCACTCCCATACTGGCTGGATTGGACCATTCTGGGTCTGGACCTCAATGTTTCAGAACCCTTGATGGCTGGAAGAAGGGACAGAATACCTATTCTAAAATCACCTGAGGGCTTCCCTGGTGGCGCAGTGGTTGAGAATCTGCCTGCTAATGCAGGGGACACAGGTTCGAGCCCTGGTCTGGGAGGATCCCACATGCCACGGAGCAACTAGGCCCGTGAGCCACAACTACTGAGCCTGCGCGTTTGGAGCCTCTGATCTGCAAGAAGAGAGGCCGCAATAGTGAGAGGCCCGCGCACCGCAATGAAGAGTGGCCCCCGCTTGCCACAACTAGAGAAAGCCCTCGCACAGAAACGAAGACCCAACACAGCAAAACTAAATAAAAAAATAAATCTATGAAAAAAATAAATAAAAATAAATAAAATCATCTGAAATACATGTCTAAAGGCTAACAGTGGAATCAGGGAATTTTTCTTTGGGCAGATATTTTCATTGTCTTGGGACAGATATCTTGGGTGACTTCCAGTCATCAATGAAATAATCCAAGTGCAAACACCTCAGACTGGGATGCTAAGTGATTATCAAATCTGTGGGCATGGAGTTATTCATAGTATCCTTTTATGAATGTTCTAATGCTCATAGGGTCAGTAGTGATATCTCTTTTTCTCATTTCTGATATTAGTAATTCATGTCCTTTTTTTTGGTCTTAGTCTGGCTAGAGGCCTATTGATTTTACTGATTTTTTTTAAAGAATCAGTTTTTGGTTTCATTGATTTTCTCTATCAATTTCCTGTTTTCAATTTTGCTGATTTCTGCTCTATTTCTTATTGTTTCTTTCTCTGCTAAATTTGGACGTAACTTGCCTTCTTTTACTAGTTTTCTAATGTGGGAACTTATATTATTGATCTTAGATCTTCCTTCTTTTCTAATATTTGCATTCAATGCTATAAATTTCCCTCTAAGCATTGTTTTCACTTCATCCCACAAATTTTGATAAGTTGTGTTTTAATTTTAATTCAGTTCAAAATATTTTAAAATTTCTCTTGAGATTTCTTCTTTGACCCATGTGTTATTTAGAAGTGTTTTCAATCTCCACATATTTTGGGATTTTCCAGTTACCTTTCTGTTACTGATTCCTAGCTTAATTCCATTGTGGTGTGAAAGCAGACATTGTATAATTTCTATTCTTTTAAATTTGCTAAGGTATGTTTTATGGCTCAGAATGTAATCTATCTTGGTGAATGTTTCATGTGAGCTTGAGAAGAATGTATATCCTGCCACTGTTGGATAAAATAGTCTATAGATGTCAGTTATATCCAGTTGATTGATAGTGTTGTTGAATTTGCTGATGTCCTTATGACTTTGTCCATTTCTGATATAGGATTGTTGAATTATCCAACAGTGATAGTGGATGCATCTATTTCTCTTTGCAATTCTATTCATTTTTGCCTCACATGTTTGATGCTCTGTTGTTAGGTGCATATATATTAAGAATTGTTGTGTCTTCTTGAAGAACTGATCCCTTAACCATTACGTAATGCCTTTTTTTTAAATCCCTGATAATTTTCTTTGCTTTGAAGCCTATTTTGTCTGAAATTAACATAGCTACTCCTGCTTTCTTTTGATTAATGTTAGCATGGTGTACTTTTCTCCATCCATTCACTTTTAATCTATATGTGTCTTTATATTTAAAGTGGGTTTCTTGTAGAGAACACATAGTTGGGTCTTGTTTTTTGATCCACTCTGACAATCTCTGTGTTTTAACTGGTCCATCTAGACCACTGATGTTTAAAGTGAATATTGATACAGTTGGATTAATATCTGCCATATTCATTGCTTTTTTCTATTTGCCTCCCTTGTTCTTTGTTCCTATTTTTCTCTTCCACTCTTTTTCTGCCTTTCATGTTTTTTATTTTTTTTAACATCTTTATTGGAGTATAATTGCTTTACAATGGTGTGTTAGTTTCTGCTTTATAACAAAGTGAATCAGTTATACATATACATATGTTCCCATATCTCTTCTCTCTTGCATCTCCCTCCCTCCCACCCTCCCTATCCCACCCCTCTAGGTGGTCACAAAGCACCAAGCTGATCTCCCTGTGCTATGCGGCTGCTTCCCACTAGCTATCTATTTTACATTTGGTAGTGTATATATGTCCATGCCTCTCTCTCGCTTTGTCCCAGCTCACCCTTCCCCCTCCCCATATCCTCAAGCCCATGCTCTAAAAGGTCTGTGTCTTTATTCCCGTCTTGCCCCTAGGTTCTTCATGACCATTTTTTTTGTTTGTTTTTTACATTCCATATATATGTGTTAGCATACGGTATTTGTCTTTCTCTTTCTGACTTGCTTCACTCTGTATGACAGACTCTAGGTCCATCCACCTCACTACAAATAACTCAATTTCGTTTCTTTTTATGGCTGAGTAATATTCCATTGTATATATATGCCACATCTTCTTTATCCATTCATCTGATGATGGACACTTAGGTTGTTTCCATCTCCGGGCTATTGTAAATAGAGCTGCAATGAACATTTTGGTACATGACTCTTTTTGAATTATGGTTCTCTCAGGATATATGCCCAGTAGTGGGATTGCTGGGTCGTACGGTAGTTCTATTTGTAGTTTTTAAGGAACCTCCATACTGTTCTCCATAGTGGCTGTACCAATTCACATTTCCACCAATAGTGCAAGAGGGTTCCCTTTTCTCCACACCCTCTCCAGCATTTATTGTTTCTAGATTTTTTGATGATGGCCATTCTGACCGGTGTGAGATGATATCTCATTGTAGTTTTGATTTGCATTTCTCTAATGATTAATGATGTTGAGCATTCTTTCATGTGTTTGTTGGCAGTCTGTATATCTTCTTTGGAGAAATGTCTATTTAGGTCTTCTGCCCATTTTTGGATTGGGTTGTTTGTTTTTTGGTTATTGAGCTGCATGAGGTGCTTGTAAATTTTGGAGAATAATCCTTTGTCAGTTGCTTCATTTGCAAATATTTTCTCCCATTCTGAGGGTTGTCTTTTAGTCTTGTTTATGGTTTCCTTTGCTGTGCAAAAGCTTTGAATTTTCATTAGGTCCCATTTGTTTATTTTTGGTTTTATTTCCATTTCTCTAGGAGGTGGGTCAAAAAGGATCTTGCTGTGATTTATGTCATGTAGTGTTCTGCCTATGTTTTCCTCTAAGAGTTTGATAGTGTCTGGCCTTACATTTAGGTCTTTAATCCATTTTGAGTTTATTTTTGTGTATGGTGTTAGGGAATGTTCTAATGTCATTCTTTTACATATAGCTGTCCAGTTTTCCCAGAACCACTTATTGAAGAGGCTGTATTTGCATAGAGTTGCTTGTAGTAATCTCTCATGATCCTTTGTATTTCTGCAGTGTCATTTGTTACTTCTTTTTCATTTCTAATTCTATTGATTTGAGTCTTCTCCCTTTTTTTCTTGATGAGTCTGGCTAATGGTTTATCAACTCAAAGAACCAGCTTTTAGTTTTATTGATCTTTGCTATCATTTCCTTCATTTCTTTTTCATTTATTTCTGATCTGATCTTTATCATATGTTTCCTTCTGCTAACTTTGGGGGTTTTTTTTTGTTCTTCTTTCTCTAATTGCTTTAGGTGTAAGGTTAGGTTGTTTATTTGAGGTGTTTCTTGTTTCTTAAGGTAGGATTGTAGTGCTATTAACTTCGCTCTTAGAACTGCTTTTGCTGCATCCCATAGGTTTTGGGTCGTCGTGTTTTCATTGTCATTTGTTTCTAGGTATTTTTTGATTTCCTCTTTCATTTCTTCAGTGATCTCTTAGTTATTTAGTAGTGTATTGTTTAGCCTCCATGTGTTTTTATTTTCTACAGATTTTCCTGTAACTGATATCTAGTCCCATAGCGTTGTCGTTGGAAAAGATACTTGATACGATTTCAATTTTCTTAAATACCAAGGCTTGATTTGTGACCCCAAATATGATCTATCCTGCAGAATGTTCCATGAGCACTTGAGAAGACAGTGTATTCTGTTGTTTTTGGATGGAATGTTCTATAAATATCAGTTAAGTCCATCTTGTTTAATGTATCATTTAAAGCTTGTGTTTCCTTATTTATTTTCATTTTGCATGATCTTTCCATTCGTGAAAGTGGGGTGTTAAAGTCCCCTACTATGATTGTGTTACTGTCGATTTCCCCTTTTATGGCTGTTAGCATTTGCCTTATGTATTGAGGTGCTCCTATGTTGGGTGCCTAAATATTTACAATTGTTATATCTTCTTCTTGAATTGATCCCTTAATCATTATGTAGTGTCCTTCTTTGTCTCTTGTAATAGTCTTTTTCTAAAGCCTATTTTTTTCTGATATGAGAATTGCTACTCCAGCTTTCTTTTGATTTCCATTTGCATGGAATATCTTTTTCTATCCCCTCACTTTCAGTCTGTATGTGTCCCTAGGTCTGAAGTGCGTCTCTTGTAGACAGCATATATACGGGTCTTGTTTTTGTATCCATTCAGCCAGTCTATGTCTTTTGGTTGGAGAATTTAATCCATTTACATTTAAGGTAATTATCGATATGTATGTTCCTGTGACCATTTTCCTAATTGTTTTGGGTTTGTTATTGTAGGTCTTTTCCTTCTCTTGTGTTTCCTGCCTAGAGAAGTTCCTTTAGCATTTGTTGTAAAGTTGGTTTGGTGGTGCTGAATTCTCTTAGCTTTTGCTTGTCTGTAAAGGTTTTAATTTCTCTGTCAAATCTGAATGAGATCCTTGCTGGGTAGAGTAATCTTGGTTGTAGGTTTTTCCCCTTCATCACTTTAAATATGTCCTGCCACTCCCTTCTGGCTTGCAGAGTTTCTGCTGAAAGATCAGCTGTTAAACTTATGGGGATTCCCTTTTATGTTATTTGTTGTTTTTCCCTTTCTGCTCTTAATATTTTTTCTTTGTATTTAATTTTTGATAGTTTGATTAATATGTGTCTTGGTGTGTTTCTCCTTGGATTTATTTTTGTATGGGACTCTCTGTGCTTCCTGGACTTAACTATTTCCTTTCCCATATTAGGGAAGTTTTCAACTATAATCTCTTCAAATATTTTCTCGGTCCCTTTCTTTTTCTCTTCTTCTGGGATCCCTATAATTCAAATTTTGGTGCATTTAATGTTGTCCCAGAGGTCTCTGAGACTTTGCTCAATTCTTTTCATTCTTTTTTCTTTATTCTGCTCTGCAGTAGTTATTTCCACTATTTTATCTTCCAGGTCACTTATCCGTTCTTCTGCCTCAGTTATTCTGCTATTGATCCCTTCTAGAGAATTTTTAATTTCATTTATTGTATTGTTCATCACTGTTTGTTTGCTCTTTAGTTCCTCTAGGTCCTTGTTAAACGTTTCTTGTATTTTCTCCATTCTGTTTCGAAGATTTTGGATCATCTTTACTATAATTATTCTGAATTCCTTTTCAGGTAGACTGCCTGTTTCCTCTTCATTTGTTAGGTCTCATGGGTTTTTGCCTTGCTCCTTCATCTGCTGTTTCTCTCTCTTCTCATTTTGCTTAACTTACTGTGTTTGGGGTCTCCTTTTTGCAGGCTGCAGGTTCGTAGTTCCTGTTGTTTTTGGTGTCTGCCCCCAGTGGCTAATGTCGGTTCAGTGGGTTGTGTAGGCTTCCTGGTGGAGGGGACTAGTGCCTGTGTTCTTGTGGATGAGGCTCATCTTGTCTTTCTGTTAGGCAGGTCCACGTCTGGTGGTGTGTTTTGGGGTATCTGTGCCTTATTATGAATTTAGGCAGCCTCTCCGCTAATGGGTGGGGTTGTGTGCCTGTCTTACTAGTTGTTTGGCATAGGGTGTCCAGCACTGTAGCTTGCTGATTGTTGAGTGGAGCTGGATCTTGGCATTGAGATGGAGATCTCTGGGAGATTTTCACCATTTGATATTATGTGGAGCTGGGAGGTCTCTTGTGGTCCAATGTCCTGAACTTGGGTCTCCCACCTCAGAGAAACAGCCCTGATGCCTGGCTGGAGCACCAAGAGCCTGTCATCCACATGGCTCAGAATAAAATGGAGAAAAAAAAGGAAAGAATGAAAGAAGAAGATAAAATAAAGTAAAATAAAATAAAAGTTATTAAAATAAAAAATAGTTATTAAAATTTTTTTTAAAAAATTATAAAAAAGAAAGAAGAGAGCAACCAAACCAAAAAAAAAAAAAAAATCCACCAATGATAACAAGCGTTAAAAACTACACTAAAAAACAAAAACAAAAACGGACAGACCGAACTCTAGGACAAATGGTAAAAGCAAAGCTTTACAGACAAAATCACACACAGAAGCATACACATACACACTCACACAAAGAGAAAAAGGGAAAAAAAAATATCGTTGCTCCCAAAGTCCACCTCCTCAATTTGGGATGATTTGTTGTCTATTCATGTATTCCACAGATGCAGGTACATCAAGTTGATTGTGGAGATTTAATCCACTGCTCCTGAGGCTGCTGGGAGAGGTTTCCCTTTCTCTTTGTTCGCACAGCTCCCGGGGTTCAGGTTTGGATTTGGCCCCGCCTCTGCGTGTAGGTCGCCTGAGGACGTCTTTTCTTCACTCAGACAGGACGGGGTTAAAGGAGCAGCTGATTCGGGGACTCTGGCTCACTCACGCCGGGGGGAGGGAGGGGTACGGAGTGCGGGGCGAGCCTGCGGCAGCAGAGGCCAGCATGACGTTGCACAGCCTGAGGCGCTGTGCGTTCTCCCTGGGAAGTTGTCCCTGGATCCCGGGACCCTGGCAGTGGTGGGCTGCACAGGCTCCCGGGAGGCGAGGTGGGGATAGTGACCTGTGTTTGCACCCAGGACTCTTGGTGGCGGCAGCAGCAGCCTTAGCGTCTCATGCCCGTCTCTGGGGTCAGCCGCGGCTCGCGCCTGTCTCTGGAGCTCCTTCAAGCAGTGCTGTTAATCTCCTCTCCTCGCGCACCGGGAAACAAAGAGGCAAGAAAAAGTCTCTTGCCTCTTTGGCAGCTCCAGACTTTTCCCGGACTCCCGGCTAGCTGTGGCGCACTAGCCCCCTTTAGGCTGTGTTCATGCAGCCAACCCCAGTCCTCTCCCTGGGATCCGACCGAAGCCCAAGCCTCAGCTCCCAACCCCCGCCCGCCCCGGCGGGTGAGCAGACAAGCCTGTCGGGCTGGTGAATGCTAGTCTGCACCGATCCTCTGTGCGGGAATCTCTCCGCTTTGCCCTCCGCACCCCTGTTGCTGCGCTCTCCTCCGTGGCTTCGAAGCTCCCCCCTCCGCCACCCGCAGTCTCCACCCACGAAGGGGCTTCCTAGTGTGTGGAAACCTTTCCTCCTTCACAGCTCCCTCCCACTGGTGCAGGTCCCGTCCCTATTCTTTTGTCTCTTTTTTCTTTTGCCCTACCCAGGTAGGTGAGGAGTTTCTTGCGTTTTGGGAGGTCTGAGGTCTTCTGCCAGCGTCCAGTAGGTGTTCTGTAGGAGCTGTTCCACATGTAGATATATTTCTGGTGTATCTGTGGGGAGGAAGGTGATCTCCGTGTCGTATTCTTCCGCCATCTTGAAGCTCCTCTGCCTTTCATGGTTTGAATTTTAAATGATTCCTTTTTGTCTTCTTTCTTAGCATATTTCTTAGCACTTAAAAAATTTTTTTTTAATTATTGTTTTTTTTTAGAATTTGCAATATACATTTACGGCTAATCGAAGTCCACTTTCAAATACCTCTATACTACTTCACAGGTAATGTGATTACCTTATAATAACAAAATTATCCTGGACTTCCCTGGTGGCACAGTGGTTAAGAACCCACCTGCCAGTGCAGGGGACAGGGGTTCGATCCCTGGTCCGGGAAGATCCCACATGCCATGGAGCAAATAAACCCCTGCGTCACAACTACTGAGCCTGTGCTCTAGAGCTGGTGAGCCACAACTACAGAGCCCATGCGCCACAACTACTGAAGCACGTGCACCTAGAATCCACAGTGAGAAGTCTGTGCACTGCTACATAGAGTAGCCCCCCATTGCCACAATTAGAGAAAGCCCATATACAGCAATGAAGACCCAATGCAGCCAAAAATAAATAAATACAATTTTAAAAATAACAAAATTATCATAATTTATCCTTCCTGTCCCTTTTATCATTGCTGTCATTTCTTTCACTTATATATAAGTATACGCAAGCATACATAAACATAAGATATATACATAAACACACATAATCAAATACATTGTGGGTATTGAACAAGCAGTTATCTGTTAGATCAATTAAGAATAAGGAAAATAAAATTTTAAATTTCATTTATTCCTTCTTCAGTGTTCTTCCTTACTTTTTGTAGATCTGAGTTTCTGACCTACATTATTTTCCTTTTCTCTAAAGACCTTCTTTTCACGTTTCTTGCAAAGTAGGTCTACTGACAGCAAATTCCTTCACTTTTTGTTTGTCTGAAAAATTCTATTTCTCCTTGACTTTTGAAGGATGATTTCACAGGGTACAGAATTCTAGGATGGTATTTTTTTCTCTCTCTCAACACTTTAAATATTTCACTTCTACCTTGTATGATTTCCAAGGGGAAATTGGATGTAATTCTTATCTTTGTTCCTCTATTGGTAAGGTGTTTTTTTTTTCCTTCTGACTTCTTTCTGGATTTTTACTTTATCTTTTATTTTATGTAGCATGAAAATGATATGCCTTTTAAAGTACTTTTCCTACTTGTGTTCTCTGAGTTTCCTGGATCTGTGATTTGCCGTCTGACGTTAACTTGGGGAAATTCTGAGTCATTATGCTTTCAAATAGTTCTGTTCCTATCTCTCTTTCTTCTCCTTCTGGTGTTTTTATTATGCATATATTACACGTTTTGTAGTTGTCCCATAATTGTTGGATATTTTGTTCTCTTTTTTTTTCAGTCTTTGGTCTCTGTGCTTTTCCGTTTTTGAGGATTCTATTGATATATATTTTAGCTCAGAGATTCTTTTCTCGGTCACGTCCAGTCTACTAATAAGCCATCAAAGGCATTCTTCATTTTATATATATATATATATATATATATATATATATATATATCTGATTAACAATAACAATGTTGTTATAGTTTCAGGTGCACAGCAAAGTGAATCAGCCATACATATACATGTATCCATTCTCCTCCAGACTCCCCTCCAGGCTGCCACGTAACACATAACATGAGCAGAGTTCCCTGTGCTGTACAGTAGGTCCTTGTTGGTTATCCTTTTTAATATAGTAGTGTGTACATGTCAGTCCCAAACTCCCTAACTATTCCTTCCCTCCCCCCTCCCCCCACCTCCATAACCATAAGGTCATTCTCTAAGTCTGTGAGTCCATTTCTGTTTTGTAGATACGCTCATTTGTATTATTTCTGTTTAGATTCCGCATATAACTGATATCATATGATATTCTCTTTCTCTGTCTGACTTACTTCACTCACTATGACCATCTCTAGGTGCATTCATGTTGCTGCAAATGGCATTATTTCATTCTTTTTCATGGCTGAGTAATATTCCATTGTATATATGTACCACATCTTCTTTATCCATTCCTCTGTCGATGGACATTTAGGTTGCTTCCATGTCCTGGCTATTGTAAATAGTGCTGCAATGAACATTGGGGAGCATGTATCCTTTTGGACCATGGTTTTCTCCAGATATATGCACAGAACTGGGATTGCAGGGTCATATGGTAGCTCTATTTTTAGTTTTTTAAGAAACCTCCATACTGTTCTCCATAGTGGCTCTACCAATTTACATTCCCACCAATAGTGTAGGAGGGTTCCCTTCTCTCCACACCCTCTCCAGCATCTACTGTTTGTGGATTTTTTGATGATAGCCATTTTGACTGGTGTGGGGTGATATTTCATTGTAGTTTTGATTTGCATTTCTCTAATCATTAGCATGTTGCACATCTTTTCATGTGCCTCTTGGCCATCCGTTTGTCTTCCTTGGGAAAATGTCTATTTAGGTCTTCTGCCCATTTTTCGATTGGGTTGTTTGTTTTGATGATATTAAACCACATGAGCTGTTTGTAAATTTTGGAGACTAATCCCTTGTCGGTCACATCATTTGCAAATATTTTCTCCCAACCTGTAGGTTGTCCTTTTGTTTTGTTTATGGTTTCCTTTGTTGTGCAAAACTTTTGAGTTTAATTAGGTCTCATTTGTTTATTTTTGTTTTTATTTCCATGACTCTGGGAGACGGATCAGTAAAGATATTGCTGCGATTTAAGGCATTCTTCATCTTCGTTACAGTGTTTTCTGTTTTTTTTTCCCCAACCAGGGATTGAACCCGGGCCCTTGGCAGTGAAAGTGCAGAGTCCTAACCTCTGAACCTCCAGGGAATTCCCTCTGTTCAGCGTTTTTGATCTCTAGCATTTCATTTTGTTCTTTATTAAGAATTCCATCTCTTGGCTTACCTTGTCCATCTGTACTTGCATGCCGTCTACTTTATCCATTAACTCTCTTGGTATATTAATCACAGCTGGGTTTTTTTTGACTTTTATTTAATTTACTTTTTTATACAGCAGGTTCTTATTAGTTATCCATTTTATACATGTTAGTGTATATATGTCAAGCACAATCTCCCAATTCATTACACCACCACCACCACGCCACCACTTACCCCCCCTTGGTGTCCATATGTTTGTTCTCTACATCTGTGTCTCTATTTCTGCCCTGAAAACTGGTTCATCTGTACCACTTTTCTAGGTTCCACATATATGTCTTAACATATGATATTTGTTTTTCTCTTTCTGACTTACTTCACTCTGTATGACAGTCTCTAGATCCATCGACGTCTCTACAAATGACCCAATTTCGTTCCATTTTATGGCTGAGTAATACTCCATTGTATATATGTGCCTCATCTTCTTTAGCCATTCATCAATCACAGCTGTTTTAAATTCCCAGTCTGATAATTCCAACATCTCTGCCATGTCTGGTTCTGATGCTTGCTCTGTCTCTTCAAATTGTGTTTTTCCCTTTTGGTATATCCTGTAATTTTTTCTTGCTAGCCAAACCTGTTGTACTAGGTAAATGGTACTGCTGTAAATAGGTCTTTGGTGTGGGAGAAGGGGAAGTGTTCTATAGTACTATTATGTAGGTCTTGGTATTTTAGTGAGCCTATGCTTCTAAACTGTGAACATCACAGTGTTTCTCAGTTTTTTCCTCCTCCCCCTAAGTGGGACAGTATGCTAGAATGGGCTGGAATTGGGTATTTTCCTTTCTCCAGGACAGGTAGGCTCTGATAAAATCACGGCAGTTTAGGGTCTGGTTAATTAGTTTACCCTGAGGGCAGGCCTTGTTAAGAACAGAGTGCTCTGGTGTATTTCAAAATGATTCCTTTTCTCCTTTGCCTGCCAGAAGCTTGAGGGGATTTTCCTCCGATATTTACTGTGGGAAACACGTTGAGCTTTTGGAGATAAATTTTACAATATGGTGGGGGCCCTATGACTGGGTTTCCTTGTATTTTTTAAACCCTGATAGGTGGTTTCAGCTCCCAAGTCTCTGCTCTGGTAATTCATGATTCCCTGTTATTGCCTGTCTCTCCAACCTTGAGGGCAATGGTTTGCCCTGTGTACTCCCCTCTTTTATGGATTCAAGAAGCACTGATGGGCTCCCCTGGTGGCGCAGTGGTTGCGAGTCCGCCTGCTGATGCAGGGGACGCGGGTTCGTGCCCCGGCCCGGGAGGATCCCACATGCCGCAAAGCGGCTGGGCCCGTGAGCCATGGCCGCTGAGTCTGCGCGTTCAGAGCCTGTGCTCCGCAACAGGAGAGGCCACAACAGTGAGAGGCCCGCGTACTGCAAAAAAAAAAAAAAGAAGCATTGTTGATTTTTCAGTCTGTTCAGCTTTTTACTTGTCAGGAAGGAACAGCAACTCCAAGCTTCTTACATGTGGAACTGGAAACTGGATATTCATGATTTCATTATCAATCAGTTCAAAATACTTTTTTTTTTTTTTTTTTGCGGTACGCGGACCTGTCACTGTTGTGGCCTCTCCCGTTGCAGAGCACAGGCTCCGGACGCGCAAGCTCAGCGGCCATGGCTCACGGGCCCAGCCGCTCTGCGGCATGTGGGATCTTCCCGGACCGGGTCACGAACCCGTGTCCCCTGCATCAGCAGGCGGACTCACAACCACTGCGCCACCAGGGAAGCCCCAAAATACTTTTAAGTGTCCCTTTCTTCTTTGACTCATCAGTTATTTAGAAGTGTGCTGTTTAGTTTTCACATATTTGGGGGTTTTCCAGATGTCTTTTTTTTACTGGTTTTTAATTTAATTCCATTGTGTTTGAGACTATCTTTCCATAGTTTTGAGACAGGAGGGAAGTGGGTAGGGCCCAACCTTTAAAAGAATGACATCGCCATTGAGGATACGACATAAACTGGTTAAAACCAACTAGGCCCAAGATTGCATAAGCTTCAACTTCTGGTAGACAATTAGCCTCATTACATACTCATTGTAATGCATTAGCATACTAAATGCACACCCACAGACACCATGACGGTTCTAAGGGTGACCATAAAAAGGGCAAAAATTGGGTGGTGGCCCAATTCCTGGAAATCCCCGCCCTCTTCCCCCAAATAGTTGGAATAATCCTCCTACTCATTAGCCTATGAAATTACCCAGCCCATAAAAACTGATCACCCCATATTTTGGGGCTGCTGTCATCTTCTAAGATGGCCCACACTCTGTCTGTGGAGTGTGTTTCTCCCATAGCCGCTCTCGCCTTCTGAGACAGACTGCATTCTGCTTATGGAGAGTGTCTCTCTCTCAGTAAACCTGCTTTGAGTTTACTATGGCTGGCTCTTGAATTTTTTCCTGCATGAAGCCCAGGTCCCTCACTTGGTGGCCCATTCCAGGGACTTACCTGAGACACGGGACATGACCATCCTCTTGAGCCCATTTTCCTACAACAGTTTGAATTATTTTAAATTTATCAAGATTTATGACTGAGAATATGATCTATCTTGGAAAATGTTACATGTGCACTTGAAAATAATGTGTACACAGCAAAGGAAACCATAAACAAAATGAAATGACAACCTACGGAATGGGAGAAAATATTTGCAAACGATGCAACCGACAAGGGCTTAATTTCCAAAATATACAAACAGTTCAAACAACTCAACAACAAAAAAACCCAGCCCATCTAAAAATGGACAGAAGACCTAAATAGATAGTTCTCTAAAAAAGAAATACAAATGGCCAATAGGCACATGAAAAGATGCTCAACATCACTAATTATTAGACAAATGCAAATCAAAACTACAATGAGGTACCACCTCACTCCAGTCAGAATGGCCATCATTAAAAAGTCTACAAATAACAAATTCTGGAGAGGGTGTGGAGAAAAGAGAACCTCTTACCCTGTTGGTGGGAATGTAAGTTGTTGCAGCCACTATGGAAAACAGTGTAGAGTTTCCTCAGAAAACTAAAAATAGAATTACCATAGGATCCAGCAATCCTACTCCTGGGCATCTATCTGGACAATACTGTAATTCAAAAAGATACATGCACCCTTATGTTCACAGTAGCACTATTCACAATAGCCAAAACATGGAAACAACCTAAATGTCCATCAACAGGTGAATGGATAAAGAAGATGTGGTACATATATATAATGGAATACTACTCAGCCACAAAAAAGAATGAAATAATGCCATTTGCAGCAACATGGATGCAACTAGAGATTACCATACTGAATGAAGTAAGTCAGAAAGAGAAAGACAAATACCATATGATATCACTTACATGTGGAATCTAAAATATGGCTCAAATGAACCTATCTGCAAAATAGAAACAGACTCACAGACATAGAGAACAGACTTGTGGTTTCCAAGGGGGAGCAGGGTGGGGGAAGGATGGACTGGGAGTTTGCGGTTAGTAGATGAAAACTATTATATATAGAATGGGTGGACAACAAGGTCCTACTGTACAGCACAGGGAACTATATTCACTATCCTGGGATAAACCATAATGGAAAACCATAGAAAAAGAATGTCTCTATAACTGAGTCACTTTGCTGTACAGCAGAGATTGACACAACATTGTACATCAACAATATTTCAATAAAAAAAGGACACTAATGTGTATGCTGCTATTGTCGAGTGGAGTGTTCTGTGTCAATTTGTCAAGTTGGTTGATAGTGTTTATGTCTTTTATATTATTACTGATTTGTGTCTACTTGTATTAATTATTGGGAAAGGGTGTTAAAATCTCTAACTAAAACTTTGAATGTATCTATCTTTTCCTTGAAGTTCTATCAGTCTTTTTTTTTCTTTTTTAATAAATTTATTTATTTATTTATTTTGGCTGTGTTGGGTCTTTTTTGCTGCGCATGGGCTTTCTCTGGTTGTGGCGAGCAGGGGCTACTCTTCGTTGTGGTGCGCAGCCTTCTTGTTGAGGTGGCTTCTCTTGTTGGGGAGCATGGACTCTAGGCGCACGGGCTTCAGTAGTTGCAGCATGTGGGCTCAGTAGTTGTGGCACACGGGCTCAGTTGCTCTGCGGCATGTGGGATCTTCCCAGACCAGGGTTTGAACCTGTGTCCCCTGTGTTGGCAGGTGGATTCTTAAGCACTGTGCCACGAGGGAAGCCCTCCATCACTCTTCTTTTTATGTAATTTGAAGCTTTTTTTCCTAAGTGTATAAATATTTAGGATTTTTATATCCTCTTGGTGACTTGACCCCTTTATTATTATGAAGTGACCCTTTGTATCCCTGCTAATATTCTTTGCTCTGAAAACTACTTTGAGTGATATTAATATAGACAATCTAACTTTCTTTTGATTAATGTTAGCGTGACATATCTTTTTTCCATCCTTTTGCTTTTAACCTGTGTCATTATATTTAAAGTGTATTTCTTATAGACAGCATATATTTGGGTCTTGCAGAAATGACAATCTGCTTTTAATTAGTGAGTTTAGACCGTCTGCATTGAATGTAACTGAGCATGTAGAATGGGAAATAATGCTGTGGTCATCTCTGGGGAAAAAAATCTGCCATAATCCTCTGAGTCTTTTCTTTCTCCTGGAGCACTTAGTTTCAGCTTGCCAACACCTGTGTTAATTTACTGTTGTTCTGTAAAAATACTGTTGCTTTACTCTTGAGGATAGGGGAATGTTCATATTAAAAAAAAAAAAGACTCAGTTTGCAACTTTACATTCATCTTTCCCTATGTAAAAGGTTCACAGACACACACACACAAAGTGTTTGACCTTCAATATCAATACCCATGAATAATATTGGATTATTAATCACCCTCTGATGTTACTGGGACTATCAGATGCAATAACCCTTGAAGTGACACAAACAGTAGTGTCACCTTTTAAGAGCAAAAAAACTAACTTCTCGAAATGCCACATCAAACAAATGCTTCTTTTAACAGAAATTACTTCTTTTTTAAAAAAGCTCAAAAATGTATTCCCACTTTATAAAGCACTCATTGCTTATCTGTAAGAAATGACACCTCTTTATACAACACTTAAAGAAAAGGCTGAATGCAATCTGTGCTCTGTTCCCTTTTTGGAAAGTTATTTTTTTAAATCTAAGTTTTCTAATGATGTAGGAAGTGCCAACTATCTTTAGGCAGAAATGGATGCCAGCAATGTCACCTTAAGAAAACTTCTATGAAATGTAAACAAAAAACTTCTGCATTTATTTTGCCGTCCGTGGGGTTGCTGCACAATTTTGTACTATTCTGGGAGCAGCTCTTTGCTCTATTAACAGGACCCCACCTGTTAGGTGGAGTGGTTTCTGTTTTGCGTTTCTATCCCTTAATGACTCATAATGAGTCATGACTCTTTACGTCTAGCTGTTTAATATGCCTCAAGTCAGATTTGTTTAGCACATTCTAACAGTGGCACACAGTGACCTTTCCTTTGTCACCTCTCTGGAAGGTAACCAACTACCAGGAACTAAGTACAGCAGTACTGGTCACTCTTGTACCCTTTTGGGAAATAGCTGTCTTTACATGGGGAAAAGGAAACAGTAACAGAAGTGATAATTCCCCATCTTATGGCAAGATGGAAACTAAAAGAAGCTGAAAAGTAGAGGCTGGAATTCTATTCCACAGTTATCTTTTCTCTTGTGTATTTTTTTTTTTTTTCTCTTGTGTATTTTTAATCTTTCCCTTTCCAGTAGGTAGTTCCTTTCCCCTGTGCTGCCAATTATGCCACTACATTTCTTAACAAAGCAACAATATTTGATGAAAAACCCCACCAACTTGCTAAATCTGTTGTAGCCCAAGTGTCTGCCTCTCTAGGTCATAGGTCATCTTCTGCTGCTCCATGTAGGATGGAGCTGCTCCTCTGTTCATGTGCCTGATGCACAGTGAGGCCAAACAAACTGAAATATCGGAGTTTGGGGCAGAGAAAGGTTTATTGCAGGGCCAAGCAAGGAGAATGGGTGGCTTGGGCTTAAAAGCCTGGAACTGAGACTTACCTGGTGGCACAGTGGTTTAAGACTCCACTCTCCCAATGCGGGGGGTGCAGGTTTGATCACTGGCCAGGGAACTAGATCCCACATGCATGCTGCAACTAAGAGTTTGCATGCCACAACTAAAGAGCCTGCCTGCCACAACTGAGGAGCCCACCTGCCACAACTAAGACCCAGCACAACCAAATAAATAAATACATATTGAAAAAAAAAAAAAAAACCCAAACCTTGAACTCCCCAATGGTTTGGGGGGAGAAGTTTTTATAGGCAAAATTTGGGTTGAGGGCTGCATGGTGTGTGACTTTCTTCTGATTGGTTGGTGATGAGGTAACAGGGTGGTGCTCCAGGGATCTTGTGATCATCCTGAAGTTACCATCCTCCACCATGGTGGGGGCCTTTGTTCACTGCTGTTTCCTAAATACACAGAAAAATGCCTGGGACACAGTAGACAAAACATTTGCTGAGTGTGTGACTGAATTTCAAGGATACAAACTCCAGTGCCTGAAAGACTCTGCTGTACATTTGGGGGCAGCCAGAGGAATCTATAAAAGAGGAGGAAAGTGAAATTAAAAACCAGACCATAAACATGACTATTACCAGAGTCCTAGGAAAAAAGGAAAAGTACAGTTTAAATCCTTCATAGGGTCCCCTCGAAGCACTCTAGATACTAGCCTATCTTTTCTGTCCTTGCCCATCCTCTGATTTTACAGTGAAGAGAGCCCTTTCTTCAATCTTGCACATAGAAAAATCTCCATCCCTCTGTAACAGGGAAGAGCCGATTCTGACTCCATGTTGGATCTGTTTCTTTGACTTTAACCTTTGCTTTTCGTTGCTTTTGTTATTATAATCATACATAATGACCTGCCTCAGGGAACCTTGCCCCTCTGCCTGCATGTTAAACTAAAGTGCCTTTGTTCAGCTCACAGGGAGACAATCTGACCCTGCCCACCTGTAAATGGCTGCAGAAAAGAAGAAATTAACACATCCCCTCCCTGATGCTGGCCAAGCCAGGCAAAACGAATGGCCTTTTTACTTTACTTCCTCCTGCCCCTCTCTGTTCTATAAAAGAAACTGGCATCCAGACCCTGATAAGATGGTTTTTTGGGAACCCTAGCCCACCATCTTCTCAGTCTGCTGGCTTTCTGAATAAAATCTATTCCTTGCCTCAACACCTCGTCTCCTGGCTTATTGGGCTGTCCTGCAGCTTGCAGAGCAAGCTTGACTCAGTGACAAATTTGGCGAGCCAGCTAGGTGCCTTGCTGCTCGTGGCTAGCTGGCCCCAGTCAGGGAATATTGGGGCAAGGCCCTAGCAGCGGCTGAGACCATTTTCCCTGAGGATCTTCCCTTCAGAATTCCCTGAAGCGGCACCAGCTACACCAGTGCTTGGCAGTTGAAGCAAGGAACCGACAAACTCCTACGAGTCAATGGACTCGATTTTGGAGGGTAAGTCGCTCTGGTGTGTGCACCGGGAATATATTCTCCCCTCAATTTGGGCTTTTCCTTTACAGGACAAGCCAATTGTTTGGTGGGGGTACCGTCTTGGAGAGGGGAATTGTTGGACTTTACCTGATTTGGGGACTGGTTTGTTGGTTTTGATTTTGGTTTCGTGTGCATCAATGTTGGAATTTGTTTGTGCTTTTTGTGTTGGAATTTGTTTGCATCTTTTGTGTTTTGGTGTTAGCAAACTTATAAAAGTGGGAAATACTACATCTATCCCAAAGGAGAACCCTTTGGGGCGTATATCAGATAAATGGGCAAAACATAGCCGTGAGCCTATGACTAAGAAAGACATGATATACTATTGTAAAAAGGTGTGGACACAATATATGTTAAGTTCAGAAAGGTGATGGCTTGAATGGCTCCCTCAATTATTATATGATCTCGCAATTAGAAGTGTTTTGATAAAGAGCAGGGAAAAGAGGTGGGATTCCATAGGCAGAAGCATTTATGCTATTGCATCAGGAGGAAAAGGAGTCAGAGGGCTGCTCACCCCCCAATGCTGCCAACATATTTACTCCTTTCACCATCTCCTGTTTCCCCTTCCCATGGGGATCGAATAGAAGTTTCTATGTTAACCCTGGAGCACAGAGACCTGGTTTAGTATTACCATCTAAGACCCAACGGGGCACCCAGTTTGGACCAGGAATCACTTCTGCAACAGGGCAATTTCCCTTACACCAATATTCTGTAAGAGGCCAGGGAACTCCTTTAGACTTGAGGCATCAGATTCTGATTTCCCCACAGGAGCCCTGGGTAACTTTGACAGTGGGGAACAAGTTGACTGATTTTCTAGTAGATACGGTGCCACATATTCTGTGGTAAACGCCAAGGTGGCACAGAAAACATCACAGTCTATCTCACTCACAGGAGTTTCTGGAGAAGTACAAAACCCTTCATTCTTACAACCTCTAGAAGGCCAACTAGGGGACCTCACCCTGAAACATAACTTCTTATATATGCCAGAGTATCCAATCCCCCTTTTTTAGGATGAGATCTCCTTTGTAAATTAAATGCTCAAGTAACTTTTTCGCCAGAACAGCTTGATATCAGGGTCCCACTGGAACTTAAAGCCTACAAATGGTGCTCATGGAAACTGCAGAGAAGGAAACAAAGTCATCCTAGGAGAAACTTGCCTGTATCTTTGAGATGCAAATGTCCTATTTGGTGTTCTCGAGAACCCTCATCTCTGCCATTTTTTAAAATGCAAATTTTGAAAAAAGTGTAAAGTAATTTAGAAATTGACTTGTCAAGGGTAAATAGAAATCCTCAGTGTTATTCCTGTAAATATTTAGCCATCTAGAGAAGTGAGCTTTATTTGTTCCATCTACCAGAAACCCAACTTTAATCCAACCTCTTGTAAACTGATGAGTTTTACATTGCTGTACCTGCAGGGCTGAAATTTTGAAATGAGAACTATGAGGTCTCTCTGGTTGTTTCTGTGTTTGTATGTGTCTTTGTCTTTGGATAACATTGCTGAGGTTGATTTGTGTATGAGCTCTGTTTAATTGGCTTAAAGAAAAGTAAGCACTTACAAACCAAACAATTCTAAATACAAGAGAAATTCAGCTAAATTAGTTTCAGTTTCACGTGAACTGGGAAATATTTAGTATTAAATTAATGTTTAAGTTTGTGATCTAATTAATATAGACATGACTTTAGAGTCATCAACATTAAGTAGAATACTTTCACTGCACCTAGGTTTAAAAGAAGTTAATGAAATCTTGTTATACCTGTTGCAAATTTGTCAGCAAGGAAAGTAACTTGATATGAAGAAACTTCTAAGGAAAGAAAATGTAAATGAGATAAGAGCCTTTAGGTCTGAAAAGCTATCTAAAATAGTCTCTCCAGATTTTGGTAACTATTACTTGTCTCTTGGCTTTCGCTAGAAATTAAGATTTTTAAGAGTCAGGGATTCTATTTAAATATATAATTAAAGCTACTGAAAATAATAAAACATTTCAGTATGGTAGAATGTGTGTTTTCAGTTATGAAAGTGTGAGGAATGGAAGTACATTTTACTGAGAAAGTTTTATACATGGTCAGGATGAACTAAATTTAGATTGAAGTCAACTAAGTAAAGGGATTTTATTAAGTAAGCCAATACAAGACTGGAATTTGACCTCTCTCTCTGTTAGAAGTGCTCCTTTTTGATAACAGATTGTCTGAGTTTCTGTGCCCTTAGGAGATCCATATTTATTTTCTTTTAATCGTTTTGTGATTTTGGTTAAATGAATAAGTATTGTTTCACAGTGACCTAGGATCCTGTTGTGTTTTAAAACCTTTATGATGTTTTTAACAAACTTCCCAAATATCAAAATCTGACTAAAACTTTTTTAGCCTCCTGCTGACTCTGGAATACTTCAGAAGAACATCTCTGAGACATCTCAGAGAGGAATGTTAAACTAAGTTTATTTGGCATGTTAAATTATTTCAGAAATATTGTCAAGGGATTGGAGATGAACCTTAGGTTATAGTGTATGTATTAATGTCATTAATATAGATATTCCAAAATTTAATTTGAATCCCTAACATCTGATATGTCCTGATATGTTATCAATCATAATTCTAGTTATTCTACAATGTTACATGTCACAGAAATATCCAAGTTTCCTGCTAATTGTATTGTACTCAAATCTTTAACCAGGTTATTTTAAGTTTTGTCCTGATGCTTTTACAAAGTGAAGATTTTCAAGAGGACTCATAAAAAGGAATTTTTTAACAAATATAAGTTTCTGGTAGCCTTTAGATAATATCACTGGACTGGGTAATGAATGACAAAACTAATGGAAAACCTGATTACTTCATCCAGATCAACACAAATTAATTATATAGGACTGAATAAACTGGTGAATATGGTTATCATTTTTATGGTTTCTATCTGAAAAATTATTGGTTTAAATCTGTGTTTTCCAGGTGTAAGGAAAACGAATTATGACTTCCAGTAATTTGGTAAATGATACCTTGGTAAGTAGAATTGAAACATTTATCTTTTGCTCTCTACCTGGTTGATCCTGCTAGTACCATATACTTGTCTCAGAGATTAAGCCATGCATGTATAAGTATTCATGGCTGGTACAGTGAAACTGTGGATGGCTCATTAAATCAGTTATGGTTCCTTTGGTTGCTTGTTATTACAACTGGATTACAACTAGTTATACTAATCATTGGTTTAATTTGTTCTTTGTTTCCAAATTGTTTGTGCTTTGTGTCTCCCTGCTGCACTATGTCTTTGTCAATGATACTAGCTGCATTACTTATATCCTGTCTATTTTATAAGATTGTTGTCTCTTACACTACCCAGTGTGTAACCAGGCCTCCAACAAG
Source organism: Leucopleurus acutus (assembly GCF_964270905.1). Lineage (NCBI taxonomy): Eukaryota > Metazoa > Chordata > Mammalia > Artiodactyla > Delphinidae > Leucopleurus > Leucopleurus acutus. The sequence goes on from NC_139161.1 coordinate 31,525,795, forward strand.
ACTTCTACGGCTAAACATCTTGAGGAAATAGATCACATTTATAACATAAAATAATTGTAATAGTGTGATTCTAGGTATGGGAGGAAGCAACAAGGGAAAGTGTCTCCTGGATCATAATTAGACAGAGGATCCAGAGAATCTTTAATTATCAATAGGGCCTAATCCAAAAATTAACACCCGGAGTGACACATGAAGAATTTCCCCCGATCTGGGATGAGCCTCCCAGCGCCGTGGGACAACATTTGATCATGAAGTGTCTCCCAAATATTGGTCAAATTCCTGACCAAGAGGAGAAGATATGAGAAATGGAATAGTTCCCTCCATTATCAGTCATCAACAATTGCAGCCCTTCAATGTGAGCCCCGAGGAAACTCAGGAAGGAGAAGAATACCTGCCATCTAGCAGCCATCAGACTGCAGCCACTCCCTATGGTGAGCCCTGAGGAAACTCGGGCTATGAGAATACACGATACAGGCCCCAGATATCTGAGGTGCGTATCAAAGGAATGATTTCAGTGAGCCTGGAATCTTCCCATACATAGAAAAGTGCTAAATTCCTTAACTTCAGATGCTGCCTCCCGGTCTTGAAGTCCTCAAAATTCCCACTGAATAAAACATAAGTCTCAACTTTTAGATCATGAGTATTTTTTAAGTCTACAGACGTAAAGTAGACACTTTCCAAAGAGGAACAAAAAAGACAAATCTGAACACTGGCACCAATGGTGGACCCTCCCAGAAAGATCCATCTGACAAAGCAGTTAGAATAGTTGTCACCCCTTTTTCCACAAGATCGTGGAATGGACACTGACAGTGGAAAATTGTAACAGGGAAGAACCAATTCTGACTCCATGTTGGATCTGTTTCTTTGACTTTAACCTTTGCTTTTCGTTGCCTTTGTTATTATAATCATACTTACTGGCCTGTCTCAGGGAACCCTGCCCCTCAGCCTGCATGTTAAACTGAAGTGTCTTTGTTCAGCACACAGGGAGACAATCTGACCCTGCCCACCTGTGAATGGCTGCAGAAAAGAAGAAATTAACACATCCTCTCCCTGATGCTGGCCAAGCCAGGCAAAACGAATGGCCTTTTTACTATACTGCCTCACCTCCTCCCCCTCTCTGTTCTATAAAAGAAACTGGCATCCAGACCCCAATAAGATGGTTTTTGGAGACCCTAGTCTGCTACCTTCTCGGTTCGCAGGCTTTCTGAATAAAGTCGTTATTCCTTGCCTCAACACCTTGTCTCCCGATTTACTGGCCTGTCGTGCAGCAAGCAGAGAGAGCTTGGACTCAGTAACACCCCTACAGGAAATTCTCACCAACCCCCTCCCCCCAAAGAATTGCTTTTGTCCCCAGATTTAGTTCTCTCCATTTCTCCCCACAGGGCAATTCATAGACACAACATCCTTAGGAGCAAATTTCCTAACATCTAGGTGTTTAGTCTGAGTGATTCTCAGCCTTTAGAGGCATTTGAATCCCCTCAAGGACTTGTGGAAACAGATTCCTGGTCTCCACCCCTGAGTTTCTGATTTAATAGGTGTAGGGTGAGATTCGGGAATTTACATTTCTAGCAAGTTCACAGGTGTTGCTGATCTGGGGGCTACACTCTGAGAATCACTGATCTAGAAGAACACGTCATGGGGTGTCAGCAAATACGACCACCTGGGTTTTGCATGTCAAGTTTGTCCCCTTTGAGGTCACCACTGATGTGGTGGCAAGAGAATCTGCTCTGCAGGATTCTATATGGTGGAATCACCCCTTCGTATTGATACAGGTTTCCCCCGCTATCTGAAAGTAGAGTGTTCCTATATGGCATAAAGCAAAGAGTATCCTCCTGCTTTCAAATAATTTGAGCTAGATCACTTTGCTTTTACAAAAAATGTACGTTCGTACGTTAATATGGCAATGGATTTTTTTCATAAAAGCGAAAATCCTCTTCGGATGTCTCTCGGTTGTTGAAAACAGGGACTAAGGTAGGTGTTTTGTAAAAGCAAAATAGTGTAATGTGAACTTTCAGAAAGTGGGAGATACCTGTAATCTCATCTCTTTGGCTTGCATCATACTTCACGTCTTGTTTCATTTCCTGGTTATTTGTCACCTTGTCCTGTTGATTCTACTTGTCCACTCCCCCATAAAGGGGAGCGTTTTCTTCAAAATCCAGGAGCTCTGCTATTATCACCTGAGTATTCTGCTCTCCAAGAATCCGCCCTCTTTCTTCTTCTTCTTCTTCATCATCATCATCATCATCATCATCACAGCTGACATTTATTTCCACTGACTGTGTTCCTATGTTCCTTATAATATACCACACTTGACATAAACATGTCAGTTAGGATGTTGCTTTTGGTGGCCATGAACAAAATACCCAACTTTAAAAAATAAGGAAAATTTTCATCTCACATACCATCATATACTCCCAAGGAAGGGCAGTTCCAGGATTGGCTGACTCAGTGCTGCAACATTGTCATCAATGGGACTTTCCAACTTGCCACACTGCCGTTCTTGCCCTGTTGGCTTTGCCCTCATTTCTGCTTACCTCCTGGTTAAAAAAATGACCTCAGTGGTTGCAGGTATCCCACACAGTCATGACACCATCTCTTTCTCGCTGTATCTCTTTTTTTTTTTTTTTTTGCGGTACGCAGGCCTCTCACTGTTGTGGCCTCTCCCGTTGCAGAGCACAGGCTCCGGAGGCGCAGGCTCAGCAGCCATGGCTCACGGGCCCAGCCGCTCCGCGGCATGTGGGATCTTCCCGGACCGGGGCACGAACCCGCGTCCCCTGCATCGGCAGGCGGACTCTCAACCACTGCGCCACCAGGGAAGCCCTCTCTGTATTTCTTTTGAAGAGCCAGGCAGTCTTTTCTGGAGGTACCCCAGCAGATCTGCCCATTATGTCTCATTGACTAGAACTGGGTCACATGTCCACCTCCAGCTGCCAAGAGAATGGGATTACCACGTTGGTTACCCCTGAGTTGGGGTGAGGTCACCTTCTCCGAGTACTTGGCTGTCATTTGGGGGCACAAGGAAGAAGAGGGAAATGATTGTTGGTTGGTTGGTTGGCTTTGAACATAAGAACAGAAACTTATGTTCTGGTTATCTACTGCTGTGTAAAAACACAAAAATAACATTGGTTTTGCTCTTGACTTTGTAACTTGTGTAGGGTTTGCTTGGAACAGCTCATTTCTGCTCCACTTGGCGTCTGTGGTGGTGGCTTGAAGGCTGGGCTGTAATCGTCTTCAGGCTGACTCACTCACACACCTAACAGTTAATGCTAGGGGCTTTTCCTGGCAGCAGATATATTTTCTCTATGCAATACTGAAGAAAGGGCTGAGTCCCAAGGGCAAGTGTCCCAACAGCCAGGCAAAAGTCATATCACCTTTTATGATGAAGCCTCAGAAGACCCCAATTTCTGCTGCATTCCCTTCATTGGAAACAGGTCACTAAGGCCAGTCCATATAAGTGGAATTAGATTTCACTTTTTGATGGGAGGAGTATCAAGAAATTTGTACACCATAACATGTACTATCGGATTAAATCCTCCAAGCAGTCCTGTTCTATTCTTCATTTTTTTTATAGATGAGAAAAGAGACTCATGTTAGAACCTTGAAAACATTATGCTAAGTGAAATAAACCAGACACAAAAGGACAAATAGTGTATGAATTCCACTTCAATGAAGTACTTAGAATAGGCACATTCACAGAGACAGAAAGCAGAACAGAGGTGACCAGGGACTGGAAGAAGGATAGGGAGTTATTGTCTCATGGGTTTGGAGTTTCTGTTTGGGATGATGAAATGTTTCTGGGAATGAATAGTGGTGATAACTGCACAACACTGCGAGTGTACTTAATGCCCCCAAATTGCACACTTAAAAATGGTTACAATGGTAAGTTTTATATTATGTGTATTTTACCACAATTAAAAAAAAAAGAGAGAGATCAGGTTAACATTCTGGCAGATTGTATCCTCCAAAAATGGCCACAGCAGTCTTTCCAGGACAGCATGCTCTTCCAGAACCTTCCTCCCCACCCCCAATAGAGGCTGTCTGTTTCTCCTCTTGTTGAAACCGGGCAGGGCTTTGTCACTACCTTGGTGAATAGAATATGGTAGAAGTGACACTGTGTGACTTCTGAGGCTGGGGCACAAAGGAGTGGGGCTTCCGCCTGGCCCTCCCTCTCAGGATGCTTTCCTGGGAACTCAGACACCATGCGTGAGCAAAGCTGCAGCCCCAGCTGACAGCCAACAGCACCTGCCAGATGGGTGAGTTTTCCACCGATTCAGTCCCCAGCCTTCGAGCTGTTCCAGCATATGCTGGGAGGAGGATCTGACTCATGTGAAAATGTACAGAGGCCTGCCCTTGTTGCAGATTCAGGAACAAAATAAATGTTGCTATTTTAAGCCACTTCGTTTTCAGGTAATGTGTCACACAGCCATGGTGACTGGAACACATACCTAGTGAGTGACAGAGCCAGGACCTGAACCCAGGACCTGGAGCTGAAAGTCCAACACTCAATATGCCCCACCTCTCTGTGAATGACACAAAAACCTATGCCTGGGCTTCCCTGGTGGCGCAGTGGTTGAGAGTCCGCCTGCTGATGCAGGGGACACGGGTTCGTGCCCCGGTCCGGGAGGACCCCACATGCCGCGGAGCTGCTGGGCCCGTGAGCCACGGCCGCTGGGCCTGCGCGTCCGGAGCCTGTGCTCTGCAACGGGAGAGGCCGCAGCAGTGAGAGGCCCGCGTACCGCAAAAAAACCCAAAACAACAAAAAAAACCTATTCCTGTAGTCTGGCCAGTACATGAATGTCCTGATCTAACTTTATAGTCTATGTATCTAGTACCAAGTGTATCTTCTATTCCTGAAAACTAGCTCCTGCCACCACCCCCCCCCCAGCCACTGCCACCCCCAGTGTAGAGGAACAGCTCCCTTCCCAGGCATGAGATCATGGGAAGCCTATAAGGAGCCGGCACAAGGCCATCTTCTGTTCACGTCCTTATACCCCGTGGGAAGCTGTCATGAGCCAGTTTCCCATTTCTCTGGGGTTCTGGTGAGACCTGGGCTTCAGAATTTCAAAACCACTTCCTCCAATCTAGAATTAGCTCCTTAGCAATGGGGTGTCCCCTAACTCACATTGCAGTCACTCTGCCTCTTTGGGTGCTGTACAAAAACCACGGGGAGTTGGCACCTTTGGCTTATTGTAACTTTGCTCCTTGTAAAAATGGCTGCTTATAACTTTACTGGTTGAATCAGTCAGGTGCTGGCCTTGGCCTTGTACGTGTGAACCTGATACCCAGCAGTTCCCCGTTTGTATCAGTCACATCAATATTTGTTGAACAAATTCACTTTTCCAAGGTTCAAAATCTTGAGAGACGAGTTAATCCTTTCTTCAAGGTATCCTTCATCCAGATCTGTCAATTCTTCCTCTATAAATATTCTCATTTCTGCCTCTATTTCCGTGTCTGTTGTCTCTACCTAAATTCAAACCCTAGTCTGCTTGCTCCTGGATTATAGTAAAACTAGGCTTCCTGTTTCCAATCCATCCCCTTCCGATCCATCTTCTGCAGTACTTCTAGAGTAATCTTCTTAAAATGCCATTTATAGATGGTACCATATGGTTCACAGACTTAAAGCTGACATCTTTAGCTCCTTGTTCAATGCGCTACAACTTGGTCTTCTGTTATTTCTCCAAATTCACCTTCTACTAATCTTCTACATCAACATTTGCTTCTCGGGACTTCCCTGGTGGCGCAGTGGTTAAGAATCCGCCTGCCAATGCATGGGTTCGATCCCTGGTCCGGGAAGATACCACATGCTGCGGAGCAGCTAAGCCCGTGCGCCACAACTCCTGAGCCCACGTACCACAGCTACTGAAGCCAGCGTGCCTAGAACCCGTGCTCTGCAATGAGAAGCCACTGCAATGAGAAGCCCAGGCACAGCACAGAAGGGTAGCCCCTGCTTGCCGCACCTAGAGAAAGCTTGCACACGGCAACAAAGACCCAACGCAGCCAAAAATTAATTAATTAATTAAAAAAACAAAACAGAAAACACACAAAAATATTTGCTTCTCTCCAGCTTGGCCAACACTATGTCCTTTGAATATGCCAGAATGGAATTTCCTTTGAGGCTTAGCCTAATGACACTTCCTTTCTTCCTGAAGCATCCCTCCACTGCCAGCTCTTCTGAACCTGTATACCCTTGAGTTCTCTGTAGTACTCAATGGGCTTGTGGATGAGTCAGAATACAAAATGACTGAAGATGGCAGAAGATAACTAGAAAGAGCAAGTTCATTGCCAGTCAATACTAAATGTGTCTGAGGAATCCAGCTAGGACTGGTTCTTGGTACAGAGGTTCTTAACTGGAATCTAGGAGGCCCCTGAAGTTCATTGCAAAATCCTGCTGAATGTGTATAGCAACATGTGTATGTGTGTCCATAACTATAATCAGCTTCTTACAAAGGTCTGCTTGTGGCCCAGTAAAGGCTAAGAACCCCTGACCTAGACAGAAGGTGACATAACTTAGTGAAAAAAACAAGCAACCACCCCACTAGATTTTAGAGTCACAAGACTGGATTGGTATCTTATCCCAGCTCTGTGTGACACTGGTATGTCACTAACCTTTCTGAATCACAGTGTACTCATTTGGAAAATTGAAATTATTATCTGCTCTGCCTAATCAATTGGGTTTTTGTGAGGAATAAAGAAAATATTTCATATAAAATTGTTTTATAAATGATGAAATGCTCTACAAATATGTTATTATGCTACTTAATTCCAGACCATATGGTTCTTAACTTATATGTTCCAGTTTACATAATTTCTTACCTCTCTTGAAATAATAGTTCCTTACTAGTCTTATTTCCTCCTCCTGTTGTCTGGGTGTTTCATTGGTCCGGAGTCCATTGCTATTACCTGTATCATGGTCACAAGCTTTGGTATCAGATACTAAAGGTCACTGCTCCTTTTACCAAATTAAAGCAAGCCTCTTGCAACATGTTACTCGAGTTTATTTTTTTCTAAGGAACAGAAACTCACTGCAGCTCGGCCCCTCCTTTCCCAGTGGAAGAAAGCATGTTATTTAAAGCAGTGCTTCTTAAACCATCTGTAGTGAAAAATCAGGTGGTTTTTTTGTTTTTGTTTTTTAAATTTTATTTATTTTTGGCTGCATTGGGTCTTTGTTGTTGCATGCAGGCTTTGTCTAGTTGGGGCGAGCAGGCGCTACTCTGTGTTGCGGTGTATGGGCTTCTCATTGCGGTGGCTTCTCTTGTTGTGGAGCATGGGCTCTAGGCATGAGGGCTTCAGTAGTTGCAACAGGTGGGCTCAGTAGTTGTGGCACACAGGCTTAGTTGCTCCACAGCATGTGGGATCTTCCAGGGCCAGAGATTGAACCCATGTCCCCTGCACTGGCAGGTGGATTCGTAACCACTGTGCCACCAGGGAAGTCCAAAATCAGGTGTTTTGTTTTTTTGTTTTTTTCTTCTTTAAAAAAATTCTAATACACTGTAAAAAATTAATAAACAGAAACCTCACTTAAAAAGAGTCAGGAGACAAGAATGAGGAACTCTCAAACCCTGCGATGATAGTACGGCCCAACAGGAAGAAGAAATATTCCTCTTCTTTCCTGGTGAGGACTGAGCCAATGAAAAGCCATGGAATCTTTGTTTACTACAGCCCTCCCAACTTCCTTTTCCCCTCTATAAGAGTGCTCCTTCCCTTGCATGTGGCTTGCTATGGTTATAGACCTTGAATTACAATTCTTTGCTGATCATGGATAAACCTATCTTTGCTGGAGAACTATTTGGCAGTCTATTGTTTTAGGTCAACAGCATCATGTATCAATATTTTTATAAAATAAAGAGAAAAATGACATAAAGAGACATACACAATACAAGCTACATTTTTATTAGGATTAGATCCAATAGTCAACTGACAAAATAGCTATGCAAATTTCTAAACTCTTACTCTCAGTTTCTGTACTTATTTCCAGGTGGATTGGAAGAAAACAGTCTGTGGGCCATACTCTGAGGAGGACAGATTTAAAGGTTACAAAAGCATTTTGTGAAAACGAAGCCCAGTGGATAATCTGATTGCTTGCTGGTCTACAAGGGAGGAATGGTCACATGGTCTAAACATGGCTGTACGGGTGGGAACATTTTTCCTTCTTGGTTCTTCAGTTGGTCTAATAATTAAATTGATATAAGACAGATTAACAGGAAAACAAACAAAATTATGTACATGTGAGAGCCCCGTAAAGATATGAAGACCCAAAGGACAGCCAGGTAATTGAAACTTCTGTAACGTTCTGAGCTAAAGAAAGGGGTAGGGATCTGAGGGTACAAAGGGGAGGAAGGCCATTCCTAGGAAGCTAGAGGAGGTGTTTGAAAAACAAAGGTTGTCCTGTTATGCTGATGTTTCTTAGGTAATGAGGTATATCTGATAACAGCTCTCTTCTGGTACGTGCTCTTTTCCAATGTAAATTTAAGCAATTGAGGGGGAAGTAAAGAACTTTCCCTGAATCTACTGTGTTTTTGACTACCTTTAGCCCAAACTAAAACTCATGCCAAAGTGGCTATTTTGGGGTAAGAATTCTGCTCCCGTTGATGGCCGTTGGCAGAGCCTTGGCTGGAGCACTTCCCGGAGAATGGGGCCTGAGATGTACGCAGACATGCTGTAGGAGCACACACACAGGCCCTGGCAGCACACAGCCCTGCTGTTTGCCAGGGTTGGTCTCCGAGTGCAGCGCCTCAGCAACTTCATTTGTTCAAAACTCCTGGGTGCCCGCCTATGCTGGAAATTGGAGGATGAGTATAATTCCCTGAAGAGTAAGTGTTCCATAACACATAGAACAGAATTTTCAAAAACACATGCAAATTCTCATTAATTTGAATGCAAAATGACCAAGGTGAGCAACCTGTCCTCAAGAAGCTCACAGCGTACACAGCTTTGTCACAGATGAATTTACCTTCTGTCTACTCACACGTGATAAAAAGTTTTCATTTTCTAGTTCCACAACGGTACCAAAAAAATTAAATTTCTATTTATAGGCAATGTTTAACACTTTCAGTTCATTAATCTCTGAATTCCTTCCATGTATGTGATCAGTTTCCTTGTTGAAGGCTGTATCATAAGCCCTAGCATTCCTAGTGTCCAGCACAATGATATATCTGCCTATATTCAACTTTTTTTTATACTGTTGGCGGTGGTTGTGTTGATGATGAAAAAGCAGCAGGGATGAGGACCCGGGATTAACATCCAGCCCTGAGTTACCAATCTGTGAAATGGAGTTCATAATGTCTACCTCACAAAATTGTAGATTATAATGAGATAAAAGTAAATAAAACATCTAGCATAACACCCAAGTGCCCAAGCTGTAATTTAAGAAGTAAAAACATGGGGTGTTCCCTGGTAGTCCAGTGGTTAGGGCTCACCACTTTCACTGCCATGGCCCGGTTTCAATCCCTGGCTGGGGCACTAAGCAAAGGGTGTGGCACGGCCAAAACGGAAAAAAAAAAAAAAAAAAGAAGAAGTCAAAACATGGAACTGTCAGGGGCTATTTAGTTAATAGCCTTCTTGGGAACTTCTGTAGATATCACCGCCAAACGTGGTAACTCATGTTTAAAATTATGATCAAGAAAGGGTGCATTACGCTTGGCACTGTCTGTTTAAAAAAAAAAAACAGGCAAATGAGCAGTGAATTTTAAGCTATTTCAAAAAAAAATTGTAAAAACACAATTCTAACATGACAGAATGAAGCTGGACTGCACTTTTTCCTCTAATGAAATGAATAAAAATGTTATTTGCCACAAAACGTCATATGAAATCCAGATCACAGCTGTTAAACCATAAAGCTTTCTAAAAATTCAAATGGAAGGAAGTGCAAGTTTCTGCCAAGTATGATGCCTTCACTTTTCCCTCCCATTACAATCATCATATAAGCCTGTGGGAGGCTACAGGCAATTAGCTGCCAACCTGTACTTTAAAATTAGGTTTCATACAAAAAGCCCGCAGTTCTACCTTTCCTAGAAAGATGAGCTCTGTGCTCCTGGACCTGCTTCCCTGCGGTCAGGTGCTCTAGTTTGCCCAGTTCCACCACCCCCACCTTCGTCACCTGCCTCTCTCCTCTAAGCACCTGAGTCTGCAACCTCTCCACTGGCATAGCTCCCACTTTTATAAAGAACTGGGGGGCTCAAGCAGAACAAATAACTTGCCTAATGTTAAACAGTGGTAGAGGATGGGTTTTCAACCTAGATATTTCAAATAAATTCTCTTCTCTTTCCACTGTAACAACTGAAAATGAGATGAATGCACCTCATTTATTTGACTTCCTTTACTGGTCCACTCTGCCACAAGCCAGTTGCTGAGTATGTATATTTTCCTTTCCGTCCAAACTTATCTGACCCAGAACTTGCCACACATTGTAATTTCTGTTCTGCTGTAGGCCAAGGACCATCTTCTGTGAAAGTAACTCAAAGCCGTCTTCTCATGGTTGTGTCAAAAAAAGCAACACAGGATCATACTTTTCAAGTGCTGCACTTTAATTTTATTAAAAAACAAGCAAACATCATCAACGTATCAAATGCTTTAATTCACATTTCTCTGTCTGTAGGCATTGACCACAATACAGACCCAACACAACAAAAGCAGTTAACACAGGGTAATTAGTGATAGGGACATAGTACTGAGGCCAAGGGGGGAGAAAGTACATGAGGCCAGCTGGCTGCTCGAGCGGACCCGTCACAAGCGTCCTTGACACTGTGGGTTCACAGAGCCGATCCAGTCAGTTCACCTGCAGGTGATCAGGGCCAAGGATCTGGCTGCTCTAAACTTGCACAAAACAGAACTAAAACCAGAGCGCCGACTTATGTGCTGGGCTCATTCAAGCTGATCAAATTTGAGAAGAAGACTGCTGGCAGAGCCCAGAACTGGAGTAATGAGAACAAAAGTTCTTAGGAGCCACTGTCACCCAAGTACACAAAGCGCCCTTCCTTACTCTAGGAATCTGCTCAGATAGCCCAACCTTCTCATCCAGTCAGGTTGTCCCTTTGCCTGGACAATGTCAGAGGAACAAGGAAAGCAATCTAACTTTCCAGCTCTCTTTTCCACATTCCGAGTCAGTCATCAAAAAGTACTACGTGATGGTGATTTCCTGTAGTTTATCTTGCAAGGCGCATTCTGCTTTGACACTTCCTTTATCGGTGAGGTAGCTCAGGGCATCTTTGCAGAGACTGAAGTGTCCTAGGTCTACTATCAGCAGTACACGTCAATTTATAGCTTCTAGGTGACTTAGTTTCTGCAGACATTTCTGTAGGTGACTAACCTCAATCATTTAAGTTCTGTGAACTTCTGTATTAGAGGGTGACATTTTGTGATTCTTTCTCCAGAACCTTAGAATGCACCTTTTTGAGACCTGTGGGCCTCATGCACTGACTGCACAGTCAGGGCCATGGGGGTAAGTGTGTGTGTGTGTGTGTGTGTGTGTGTGTGTGTGTGTGTGTGTGTGTGTGTGTGTGTGTGTGTGTGTGTGTGTGTGTGTGTGTGTGTGTACTTACGTAACTAAAATTAAATACACAGACCATTTCTATACTTTACTAAAATTAGAAGTACAAGGAACAGAGGCTAAGTCAGTGCTTTACTATTCAACAAAACGCCTTCAAAATTTGTGAAATAGCCATATTCCAAGTGGCCCTATTCCAGGCAGCAACTGAGACATCCAAAATATTCTTTTTACAAAAAAACACGAGGTTTCTGGATATGTAAAAATCAGTAGAAAATTAACCAGGTGACAGAGTCATTATAGTGGCTTCCAAACTCTCTGAAAGAAAATAGTGGAAACTATTTTCTTGAAAAAAGGAAGTGTTTTATCTACTGAAATCTGATCTGAAGCAGCACCCTGGCGTGGGGAGAAAGCAGAAACCCCAGTGGGCTCCACTCCACTGGCCCCTGAAGCACTGCTTGTCCTCCAAGACTCCATGGATCATAGCCCAGAACCTATAGTTCCACAGAAAAATCTGAGGCTACCAATTTTTATGTAACAGAGTTTATCAATTTGGATAGGATACCAACCAATTTTTCATAGAATTCCTTTAGAAGATAGATTTTGGGGGAAGAAAGCAGTTAGTAGAGTGAAGGAAAAACACATTTAAGAACATCCAATTAATTCAAAATTTCTGCATAGTATCTAGCCGGCAAAAGCCCTGGGTGAACACACGAGGTACAGACGAGTAACTTTAAAATTTCAGTGCGCATCAGAAGCACGTGAGGTGCCTGTTAATGAAACCAGAGATGCCGAGGTCCCACCTCCAGAGACCCCAATTCCTCAAGTCAAGGGCTGGTTGCTGGGCTTAGGCAGCCACACTGTCAACCAGCTCCTGAGGTGATTCTGATGCTGCGGACAGACTGCAGAGTATACTTGGAGAAACAGGAGATAAGCCTTCAAGGGAAAATTTGAGAAAGGCAGGGGCATACTTCTAAAAAGCAAAAGCAAAACCACCTCTTCTGTCTTGTTGCTGAGAACACACTTTCATTCAGATTGGGATAGAGTAACAACACTTTTTTCTTTTTAAATTTCTAGATTTTTAAAGTAAATCTACCTATGTTCCATTGTCCCAAATTAGGTAGAATTTTTTAAAAGTCTGAATATAAAGTGCTGGTTCTTGTTTCAGTGTTATCATTTTGAGGGGAAAACCACATAAAGCTTACAAATTACGTATTCAGATCCACATCTGTAAATTAACATCCCCTTTACAGTTTCCTAAGTGAGCGCAAATTTAAAATTCCATAATATACATTAAATACAATTTTACCTTATATTACAAATGCACACTAGTTTTCTTTTGACATACTGGTAGTATTCATTTTTACAGCACAAAAAGAACTGTTTACAATTTCCGAGTCACAGTATATTTTCCAACTCTAAGTAGGCAAACATATACCACATGTTTTTTGACACACACTAAAAAAAAAATAATAATAATTTTGACTATAAAATTTTATAAACATTAGCTACATTAAGGGGTCACAGCTAATTGTTGCAGAAAACCTAAAACACATTTAAGATCATGTAATCTTACCATTAGACAACTTGTATTTTAAAACACAAGTCAGTTTGATTTCTATTAAATATAACAAAGCACTGAAAATTATCTCCATCTACTTATGGGATCCCTAAGAGCTGCCAGGTATTCAGTATTTAAGTTGCTAAGTGCGAGGAGTTAGGAATGCATTAGAACAGTAAAAGATGAGAGAAACCTGAAAACAGACATGAAGACATGCTTTACTACACTTCTTCCTGAGAATTTAGAAGTTACTTTTTTTTTTTTTTTTTAATCAAGACAGTTTAAAATGGAACAGAAAAATCCTGTGGCAAATGATGTTTTGTGAAGTGTGGAATCCCTGGTAATGTCAACAATCGCTACTCTAAAATATAACGTGCAAACATGAGTCTTATAAATTGTACTTATTTAAAACAAGGCACATGCCTACACATTTATTTGAAATGCCGAGTAAATGTGCCCAAAAAGTTAGTGAATTTTTAAAAAATAAGATAGTATGTTTTATGATATGGTATTCTGAAATAACTTTCCTAAATAAAAATTAAGTCTGAATGAGTGAATACAGTAATAGGTAAACTTTGTGAAGGGTCAAAGCAGGGAAAAAACTTCACTGGATTATGAAAACTGAAAAAACAATTTGTTTTTAAATAAATGAGGGTGTTGTATATAAATCTGTTCAAAATCAAATGTAACATTATAGTTACAGTTTTAAAAATTAAAAAAATGATAAGTTATTTTGATTATTTTAATTCTGATATCCCATATTAAATATTTACTTTGATGCTATAATTAGCACTATGAACTATAGATAAAATATAGCCTAAAGCAAAGTGAATTTAACAGTATATTTGTAAAATGTGATATCTGTAACAATTTTGACCATGAATTAAACAATGAAGCTCATTATACTCAAAACATGATCAGCCCCTTGAAAGAAAATCTACAAACTCTCCCACCACCGCAATAGGTAACCTACCATGAATGGTATAGGAATAAGGTGAAAACAGCTCTGCTCACAAAATCTTAAGAATACTAGAATTCAGCTGCTCCCACTGAGACCTGGAAGAGGTTAATTTAAGCAAAATAAAAGCATTCTAATGTAATGCATTGACTACTGTACACACTACTTAGTTGTTCCTTCAAAACATGGCCTGGGCCTGAAGGTGACTGAAATTTAAGTTTCTGGCAATTCATAATAGATGACAGATTCATAATAGACCCTTAAGGGGAGCTAACGGTGTTTGGGGGGATACATTCCAATCCTTCAGAGATTAATGTCATAAAAGACCACCAAGCCCACAAATGGGCCATTTGTCCTAAAACACCAGGCTGGAGGCCCCGTGGGGCGGCCCCACGGCAGGACCTGAGGGAGTAGGTTGGGGAGCAGCAGAGGGGCACCCTCGGCATATTTCTGAAGAATGAGAATATCTACATAATATATCTGTCACGAGAATTAAATTATGGGTTTCAACTATTACTTAGGCTACACTTCTGATTGTGAGTAGCAGAATTCATGTGATCAATTTAACTTATTAAATAAAGCAATATATTGTAAACACTAAACACAGGTATACGACAATGAAGAAAATAAATAAGTAAAAAAATATATATCTCTCATTTTAAAATAAATATGATATAAACATTTTAGCAGAGGATTCCATATCCACTTCCCCAAGGGGAAATTCTGTTAAGTACTTTGGATATAAAAGACTACTATATTTCAAAATACTACCAGACCACTAAATTTTTAAAACTTATCAATTAACACTGAACATTTTTGGGCAGTTAATCTGACCGGTAAATTTTCTTTAGTACATTTTTTTCAATTGTTGACACTGTCTTTTAATCAAAAGAGAAGTCGGTGAACCATCCACCTTTAAACCCGTAACTTTCTTTTTCTTTTCTTTTCTTTTTTTGGCCACCCCCCTGCAACGGAAGCGTGGAGTCTTAACCACTGGACCACGAGGGAAGTTCCAAAACCTGTAACTTCCAATCCAAAGTGCTCTGAATGTTAATTTTGCAATTCACCTAGGTGGTTCTCTTCTGGCTACACTGGGATAAAACAAGATGCTGAATTTCAGCTCAACTTGGTCATTAACAGAGTTAACCAAACAACATTAGGGGGTCTGAAAATGTTCCTAAAATAAAATTTAAAATAAAAAATCTGAGTGTTGTCTTCCTTTTACATGTCTCCTTTTGGGGTTCCTGGAAACAGATCTTTATGGATCCACCCGGTGCTGGGCTGTAGGAAATCTTAAGAGGCATGCTGCAGGGAGGATGTCCAGCATGAACCATGCCAGTTTGACACCAACTATCTCCTTTCAAAAACGCAAGTAATTTTTAAAACGTTATGGTGTCACCACAGTAAAAATTAAGATGGAAATGA